>NW_007252943.1:1577238-1585930 GCF_000164805.1 Carlito syrichta
CTCAGGCAATCCACTCACCTCAGCCTCCCAAAGGTGTGGGATTACAGGCTGAGCCACCGGCCTGGCTTTTTCTCTTAGTTTTTAAATGCATGTTCATCTCCAGCTAAAACAACCTACTGTGCCTTCTTGTGCACTAGGAGTTGAAGGGCATGCTTGGAGCAGAGCTCTCACAAGTAACAGTATCCTTTGTGGTGTGGACACCTTGTTCCCACCCCCCGGTTGCTAAAATAGGATTTTCCTAGGTGAAGGCAAGAGTGAGCGGTGGAAGGCATGTTCTCTGACTGTTGGGGGCGTGAGGGCTGCTTGCACTGGGTGATAGAAGGAGACATTACTGGGGCAGGGCAGGCAATCCCCACACAGAGGAAGAAAGAGGTAATTAGAGCTTTTGCAAGAATGGGGCTGTCTGAAGAAACAATAGGAAAGGATATCAACTGGTGAATTTTTTTATACCTTTAAAATGACGTGTGGATCAACTGCATTGGGAGGCGTCATTAAGCTGGATCTTGGCAGTTTCTTCCTGCGCTGCAGCTGCTCTGAGAGTGAGGTGATGGCACATGCCAAAGGAGGGCTCTGGCTTATCACTGAGTGCACACGGCTGCCTTGTGAACTCTTTGCACAAGGCTCTAGTACCTTTGCTTCTGTCACACTGCTTTTGGTTCTAACATTGTGCTTGTATGTAACTGATATTTTAATTGATTTGGGGGAAGGCAGATGATCGCTTGTTTTGGAACTGCCTTCGCGTGATTTAGTGTCTTTTATGAAATTGTTGAGGAGGAGGGGGGCTTTTCTAAATTGCAAGTTTTCCCCCCCTTTGAAAAGCAGACAGATCAGTGCTCAGCTTGGTGGTTCACCGTGGCTTTGGTTCCAACACTCCGGGCAGCTGACATCCATCCATCCACTGGTGTATGTCAGCCACCTCCGCAATTGGGGCTCCAGTGCTGTTGATGGGAACACAGTTGTGTCCCTCTCCTTCAATGTCAGGGCTGGAGGGGAATGCACAGCAGATGCATTTCATGCCTGAAACGCTGCAGCTGCCTTGCCGTACCATGGGCCTGATGAAATAAGATGTGTTAAGATCCTTTAATACATTTCTGTGCTACAAATTCTGCCTTGGGCATCAGGTTGGCCGATGTGGTGTAACGGGATTGCTGCTGGTGGAAGTATAAATAGCTAATGCTTTCCAACAAGCTTCCCTGTGGCCACCTGCTGTGCCCATTGTGTACTTACAAATGACCTATGAGGTCAGTGAGCTGACCTGAGCTTTAAAAAACTTCTACCTTGCTGGAAAAAATGTGATCCTTTTTTGAATGCACTTGTCTAGTCATTTCAGACATATGGGTTAGGCATATTTATCATTTACTTTTTAATAGACACTTTAGATACCAAGTCGTACCTATGAATGAATTGAGATTTGGAAGATCAACCCAGGAAGCTTTGGAAGGACTCAGATGGGTTCTCTTTGCTGGAGCCCATGTGCATATATAGATTAGCCTCTGCACTGCCTTGGAACTGGACACGCTTACCCAAACTGGGGCTGGCAAGCAGGCACTCGGTGCAGACAGCACATGTATGGCCATCCCAAGCTGCACACCAGCAGAGCATTGTACCTGCATTACCAAGACTTGTCAGTATTTCTGCTTGAACCCTTGACAGTTTGAAATTCAAATGAGCAAGAAAGTGTAAAACATTCCTTGCAAGTGAAGTAAAGATACCCGAGCAGCTGGAGCTGAGGCCCCCTGGCCCGTGGCTTTAGTAAAACAGTCATCTAGGGCCCTCCAAGTGGGGTATCTGCAGGAAAGCACAGGGTTAATTCCAGTCCAAAAATGCCCAGAGCTGTCCACTATCACTAACTCTAAGTGATGCTTTTTACTCTGAGATAAAGCCAATAAGCAGCATTTCTCTCTGGCCACAGATTGAACAAAAATGTCAAGAGCTCAAATTTGGAATGTAAATTTCAGTATCACTTTCTTTGTCTCCCTTATGAATTCTGTAGAAAAGGACAATTCCAATCCCTGTTCAATTCTTAGGGCATGATGGGAAATGCCGGTCTGCTCAGCCAAGGGCAGTGACCCCACAGGCAGGACGTGCAGTGGGCTCTACCCACCAGCTCCCACTCTACCCACCTTCCCTGCCCCTACAGTAGCCATGCCCATTGCCATTGGGCAGGGAACTGGCGGGTGAGACGCTTGTCTGGTACAGCTGCCCCCTGCCCCCTGCCTACTGCCAAGAGGTAGAAAGCACAGAACTCAGACCTGGCCAGACCTGCTGAGTTGAGTGACTCCTGGAGTGTTCCTTTTGGGCAATGATTGTCAGTGGTTTTTGTACATACATGAGTGAAATAGGAAATAATTGTTACCACTTCTGTAGCACTTAAAGCAAGGAGTTGAGTGTTTTGGCATCTTTACCTAATGATGGCATTGGTGCACACTGCTCTCAATCATGTAGGTTTAGTCTCAAAACACCCACTCCTCCTTCCTGTGTAAACAGAGGTGAGGTGTAGCTATGGGCAAGAACATCTGAATGAACTTCAGGCGTTAGCTTTTAAAGCAGTAGGATCAGGTTAGAAGTTTGGTTCCCACTAAATGGGCATGTTTAGGCGCCTCAGTTCAATTTTCTGCCAGGAATGTGTTTCAAGGGCATTTGGGTGCTGGGCATTTTCAGTTCTGCATGGCAAGTGTGTGGCCCTATTTGCACAGGAGAGCTGAGTCCAGGCGTGCTGGTTTAATACCCACGAGTGGCCTCTACTGAAATATCTTTCGCCCGAGAAGCCCCTCCAGGCCTCTGTGTTCAGGTTGAGTGACCTGAAAGTCACCTTCTGCATTTCTCACTTGTCAGATTCTTTCAGGACAAAGGTTTATGTAGATCTTGAGTTGTGTTTTTTGCCTCATGCCATAATTTGTGTCTTTGGTAGTGACAGAGTTAGGGAAGCAGTTGTTCTGCCCCCCCCTCTGTTCCACGTGCTCCCCTTGGATACTGCCTGCTCAGCTGAAGAAGGTCTTCTCAGAGGGGGATGGGGGGGCAGCTGTCGGGGGCTCTGGAGAGACCTTCCAGCCCAGACAGCACAGTTGACTGCCATCACCAGCTGTGGTTGGGCCTTCTCACTTGCGCCCCTCTCCCTCTCCTCATGCCCAGGGTGGCCTGTCATGAGCCAGAATGGTGGCAGGAGAGAGAGGCCACAGTTCAGAGAGGCCCGAAAACGTGGGGCCATGGAATGAACGGAGTGCTGTGAGCCGCTGCTCTATCCTCTCCTTTTAATCAGGGCTCATCCCAAATTGCTCTTCAGCGCCAGCAAGCAAAGAGATGCTCATGCAAAGTTCTTGAGCATTTTATGTACATTTACTGAAAACAACTTAGGGAGGCTTTAAAGGAGCTCTCCTCCAGGGCCAATATTTTACGAAAACCTAGTAATCCTGGGCTCCAAGGATCAGGGTAGCCAGGTGTGTGTGACTTGGTAGGGGAAGAGACTGAGGTTAAACCACATTTAGCAGGCAAATCATGTTTTCGAAACCTTCTGCCCTGCTATTTTCCTCTCTTTTGGGGTAAGCATCCTTCATATTTCCCTACCCCTTATTCTTGCCCATCCCTCCAAAGCACTGTATGCTTGTAGTTGTAGTGAGCAAAAGTCTGTTGAAATTATTATTTTTTTTTTTTTTGAGTTGGAGTCTCACTCTGTCGCCCAGACTGGAGTGCAGTGGCTGCTCCCGGCCACCGCAGCCTCGACCTGCTGGGCTCCAGCCATCCTTCCGCCTCAGCCTTCCAAGTAGCCAGAATTACAGGCATGCGCTACCACGCCTGGCTGATTTTTGATTTATTGTAGAGATGAAGTCTCATCAAGTTGCCCAGGCGGGTCTCGAACCCACGGACTCAGGCAATCCACTCACCTCAGCCTCCCAGAGGCGTGGGATTACAGGCTGAGCCACCGAGCCTGGCTTGAAATGATTTGTAAAATTACCTGCTGCTGAACAGTGGGGCCACAGGAGAGTGTAGATATGGGGCTGTATATGTGTGAATGAGTGAGCAAATTCAATTTTTTTTTTGGTACAAATTGATGGAGTGCATGAGAAATTTTGTTGTATGTATACAATGTATATAATTAAGTCAAAGTATTTAGGATGCCCAGGACCCGAGTATGATATAGTTTTGTTAAGTATAGTTACCCTCTCTGTTGTCAAACACTGAGTTTATTTCTTTTGTCTAACTGTATGCTTGTACCCTTTAACCCTCTTCTCTTCATCCTCTCACCACCCCCACTCACCCTTCCCAGTCTTTACTTAAATCTGTTTTTCTACTTTCTACTTCCATGTGTTCAATTTTTTTAGTTCCTGCATATAAGTGAGAACTTGTGATGTTTTTCTGTTTGTGCCTGGTTTATTTCACTTACGATAAAGACCTACAGCTCCGTCCATGTTGCTGCAAATGACAGGATTTTTTTTCTTTTTAATGAATGAATAGTATTCCATTGTGTATATGAGAGGGGAACCACTCCCCAAAAGAAAAGCAGAATTATTTTTTGGAGGGTGGGCCCCTTGTAGTACAGACTTCCCCTACTAGGTAGGTGTTCTAGGAACCCATCAGCATCAGTGTACCAGCTAGCATAGTTGTGAGAGACTGCGTTGGTCTTCAGTGAATATTTTTTTTTTTTTTAGATTCTGTCAACATGTTTTGCTCATTTCATGATGGGTGATTTACAAGCACACCTGCCCACACCATGCTGAGTGTTCAGCAGTTTTTGATCAAAAACAGCATGACCCCATTCCTCACCCTCCCTGTTCACCCAGTCTCCCCAAGAGCAACTTTTGTTTGTTTCCGTGATGAAAATAGTTCTAACATTGGCCTGAGGTAATGGAAGAAGAAGAAGGAGTTTTCAGTCAAAGACATTTTCAAGGGAAAAATGAAGAGGTCAAGATTAGAGATAAAGCCAAGTGGAAAAAAAAAAAAAGAGGATTTTTGCTTCCCTGTTTCTGGCCTCTTGCCCATTTCTGAACATGGGAAGTGGACTCACCAGGTGATCTATAACTTGTAGGAAAAAACAAAAAGAATAGATTAAAAAAAAAAAAAAGAAAAGAAAAGAAATAAACCTAAAACTGAAAAATGCAACAGAAAGTGTAACCCAGAAATCATCTGGGCAGAGAAACAGGGAAACCACCAGGGCCTCCTGGGACAGGAGAGAGATACCTGAGACTGCAAATAATTCCCAGATATTTTCCTTTTTTATTACATTTAAAAAATTCCTTCCCTCAGTTGCCTATGCTTTTCCAGCTAAAACTAGTAAAACCTTTCCCATAATTTTATCTTGTTAATAAGCCCCAGGTTCAGAGAATGAGAATAAAAGGATTTTCTACTGAAAGAAAGAAAGAAAGAAAGAAAGAAAGAAAGAAAGAAAGAAAGAAAGAAAGAAAGAAAGAAAAATGTTCTCAAAGGGGAAACATTTTTGCCAGTGTGGAAGAGGTGAAACAAAAATTGGCAGAAGCAGTAAAAGGCATCAAAATCAATGAGTTCAAAAACTGAGCAGTGGAAAAAGCATCTCAATAGGTGTATTGCATCAAATGGAGTGTACTTTGAAGTGACTGAAGTTTAAACATGTAAGAATAAACACACATTTTAAAATAAATTATGGGTCTTTTGTGGGCCTTCCTCATATAAACCACCTTTTCTTTATCCATTCATCTGTTGATGGACACTTAGATTGATTCTCTGTCTTTGCTATTTTGAACAGTGCTGTGATAAACATGCTAGTGCAGGTGTCCCTGATTTCCTTTGGATGGGATACCCAATAGTGGGGATTGCAGGATCGTATGATCTATTTTTAGCTTTCTGAGAACTCACCATACTGCTTTCTATAATGACTGTACTAGTTTACATTCCCACCTACAGTGGGAGTTCCCTTTTCTCCACATCCTCACAAGCATCTGTTATTTTTTTTGTCTTTTTTAGAATAGCCATTCTGACTGGGAGAAAAGGCTATCTCATTGTGGTTTAATTTGCATTTCTCGATGATTCATGATGCTGAGCATTTTTTCATGTGTTTATTAGCCATTTATTATGTCGTCTTTTGAGACTGTCTATTCATGTTCTTTGATCACTTTTTAGTGGAATTGTTTTGTTTTTCCTGTTGAGTTCCTTGTATATTCTATTTATTAGTCTTCCTTTTGGATGAACAGTTTGCAGATATTTTCTCCCATTCGACTGGGTTTTCTTCACTCTGTTGATTATTTCTTTTGCTGTGAAGAAGCTTTTTAGTTTAATTAAGTCCCATTTGTCTATTTTTGTTTTTATTGCCTGTGCTTTTGCAGTCTTAGTCATAAATTCTTTGCCTAGACCAGTGTCCACAAGTTTTTCTTAGGTTTTCTTCTACTGCTTTTGTATTTTCAGATCTTTTCAGATCTTAAGCTTCAGCCTTTAATCCATTTTGAGTTGATTTTTTTATATGGTGAGAGATAGGGGTCTGGTTTTATTCTTCTGCATGTGGTAGTTCAGTTTTCCCAGCAGGATTTATTGAAGAGAGTTTTCTTTCCTCAATTTAAGCTATTGTCAACTTTGTAGAAGCTTAGTTGGCTCTATATGGGCTGTGTGTGAACTTGATTTCCATGTATGGCTTTTTAAAATCTAGGGCAAAAAGAATTACATGGTAATTCTCGGGTGGCAATACCAGAGCATGTCACAGTTCAGCAGGTCACGTGTGCATCCTTTATGCTTTCATCCCTCTCCAGCACCCGTTCCTTTGGCCTCTCTGCAAAGGCTCCAGTGGGTTCCCAGCAAATGGTGTGGAGGAAGTGGTCACTGGTCTTGCTGAACAAGACCGTGAGTCCCTTCGCACCTTAAGACTGTGCTTATCGTTGGGATTAAGAGCAATTGTCTTTCCCAGGAGTTGGAGCCTTTCTTTCCATACTTGACTTGGTCTCCAGCATTCAGTCCGAGGGCAGTCCAAAGTTCATGACACTTGCAGTGGTTTCTGGAAACAGATCTGTGGGTACCAAGAGGATACCCCTACCCTCCACCTCCTGTATCTGGGACAACTCTCTCCTGATACCAGAAAACATTTAGCCACTGGTTGCTGTCAGTAGATAATATCTTCTCAGTATTTGGGACAAGTTCCAGCACGTAACTTCCTCTTAGAGAGTGATCCTGACAGGAGAGAGACTTGAGCTTAACTTACGCCATCTAATAACCTCAGTGCAGCAGCTTGGGAAGTTAGACTTCCAAAATTTCCCCCAGTGAATTACAGTGCTGTATATTCTAGTTGTTACCAGCACTGCTCCCAAAATCTAGCTGGCTGTTTAATAGTTCTCACTTTTTAGAAAATCCAAGCCAGTGGTCAAGGTGTGTCTAACAGGTGTACAGAACCTGGGCAGAGAAAGAAGACATTTTTGGCTGGATAAAGAATCTTGGGTAGACAGAGAGAATATTGGGGTAGTTGCTGTGGTTGTTACTCCTTGTTTCCTTTTCCAGAGTCCTGAGGCTCATACTCCGTTTGGCTGCCCCCCAGCGGGTGGAAGAAAACTAACCAAGTGGGAGGGGAAGGAGAGGTCCAGGTGGAGCCTTTCCCCTCACTTTGACTAATAAGGGGTTAAGCTTAGCCAGGAGCTGAGTTCCAACAGTGATCCATTTCCTGCTGCTTTTCTGCAGCCAGCACCTTCATCAGGAGGGGAGGTGGGTCCCTGGGACCTTTCCCCAATCCTCCCAGGATCAGAGGGAAAGGAAGGGAAGGGGCAGCGGGGTTATCCCACCCCTTGTTATAGATGCTGAAGGTACTGAAATTTGTGGAGACTTGGTGACAGAATGTCTACAAGACATGTCCTGTGGCCTTCTGATGCTGTTCCCAACCTACGTTCAACTGACAGCAGGTTCTCCCTCACCAGGTTGTCTTTGCTAGGAAAGATGGTTTTGCTTGTTAGATAGAGGGTGCATATTGAGGCTGTTTATGCTTTTGCTGTGAAATCCTCTAGGAGAGAGACAACTGGTATCCAATATCTACAAGTAATGAACTTATCAGTAAATATAACACATGAGCTCATTAATCTTAACTTTGCTTTTGGACCAAGTGGGAACTCAGCTGCTCAGGAGACAAAAATTTCATCTCTGTTCTTTTCCTTAAACCTAGTCCCAATTTAGAGTCAAATATATTGCCCTGCTCTCCCAGGGAAGCAGTTAATAATGTGCTTTCTCACACAATGGATGGCCCAGGCTCAGCCTGGTTGCCAGGTCCCTCAGGTGGTATACACGTGCCCTGGCATGTGCTGCTGGTGTGCACACGTGCCCTGGTGTGTATGCTGGCATATAGATGTGCCCAACAAGTACATATGCCCTCATGTGCATGTGCCCTTGCAACATATCCTGAGCTCCCAAGCAGCCACATCCTTGAGGCTGGTTGGCCTCCAGCCCTTTAAGACACCCTCAACACTCACACTCTCTCTTCCTCCCTCAGGCTGAGGCATACTGTCTAGGCAAAGTTAATCTTGAAAGTTAAGGCTAAGGAATTTTTTTTTAAAAAAAGTTTTCAAGCAAAGTTTATTAGAGAAAGAAGAGAGAAAAGAAAGAGTGACATGCCAGAACTGGTATGGGCGAAAGAAGTCACCCGCTAGCTGGGCTCGGTGGCTCAGCCTGTAATTCCGCGCCTTTGAGAGGCTGAGGTGAGTGGATTACCTGAGCCCGCAGGTTCAAGACCCGCCTGGGCAACTTGGCGAGACCTCAT
>NW_007252943.1:1585950-1596479 GCF_000164805.1 Carlito syrichta
ATCTCTACAATAAATCAAAAAATCAGCCAGGCGTGGTAGCGCATGCTTGTAATTCTGGCTCCTCAGAAGGCTGAGGCAGAAGGATCGCTGGAGCCCAGCAGGTCGAGGCTGCGGTGGCTGGGAGCGGCCACTGCACTCCAGTCTGGGCGACAAAAAAAAAAAAAAGAAATCTTAAGTTCACCTTGAGCCATATGGTTGGCCCATCCTGACCCTCAGACTCCCTTCAGCTCCTGGTCCTCTTGTAAGTCAGAGCCTCCACGTCTCTGAAAAGAGGAGTTGAGGATGTGAGGAGGGCAGAGTCACAGTTTGCCGGGGCTACGTGGCCTGGTTCAGGGCTAAAGAGAAAGAGGTCTGGGAGGAAAAGCTGTCACTTGGAGGATGAGTAGGGGAGTGGTGGCTGGCCGAGCTGCAGTGGGACATGTGCTGTAGACACACAGGACCAGGAGCTTTAGGAAGGGATCTGGGTTCCGCAGGAGGCACAGGGAGGTTGTGAAGAGCTGCAGGCGCAATTTCCGGGCTGGATCCTCTTCTCCGGGCCTCTGGAGGAGAAGGCCAGCAGGGCGGCAGTATCTGCTCTACACAAACCTTGCCAGCCTTTTTAGAAATTTGCCAGGAAGTAGGGAAGGAATGGGCTACACCTGGATGCAGCTCTGTGCTCCCCCTTGTTCTCCAAGCCTCCGTCCTGGCTCCCTGGTCTTCCCTCCGTGCCTCCTAGCAGAGGGATGGCTTCATCTGTGTTGCCTCCCTGTACACTTGTTCTCTTCAGCTGTTCCCATCTTTTTCTTTTATTGGCCAGAGCAGTGTCTCCTTCCGGACTTCTGTGCTTCAAAGAGAGGAGACCTGCATTCTCGTCCACTTCTGGGAGGGCAAGGCAGGTGGGAGGCCCTGAGTGTGGAGGTTCCTTGGAGATGACAATGAGAGCCCAATGTTCTGTCTTTCCTCTGTTTAGATATAGTGCCTCCTTAGCACTTGAAAGAATTCATTTTCCTTTGAGGACCCCCACTCACTTGTGGGCTGTGGTTTGGCCACTCCCACCATTCCCAAGTCCCAGAGAGGGAATGTCATTGATGCCACCATTGTTCTTCTCCTCTCTGCCACCTGTAAATGCTGGGTGTCCTGTGGTGGGCATCGCGGTTTGCCCAAGCCAGGAAAGGTGCTGAACTGATGGCCTTGGGCTCTCCTGTCTGCAAGATGGGCAGGGCTCAGGGCACACTCACTTCCAGAGGAAGATGCAGCCATCGCATTGGGGTTCCACCCTGCAGGGGCGGCTCTGAACAGCCATAGCTCGGGTGTTCTGAGGGCAGAGTATGAGGTGCTGCCCTGCTGGGACGGTGCTGGGGGTCATAATGAACTCAGCATCAGGGGCCCTGTGGTGGCTGTTGTCACCCATTAGATGCCCCCCCACCCCCTGGACACGTGCACAACGCTTGGGGCATTGGAGACCACCCTAATGGTCTCCCTCTGCTTCTGCCGCCTGCAGGTTACGTGTTCTGCATGTTGCATCGCCTTCCGGAGCAGCACGACTGCACGTTTGACCACATGGGCCGCGGCCGAGAGGAAGCCATCATGAAAATGGTGAAACTGGACCGGAAAGTGGGGCGTTCCTGCCAGCGCATCGGGGAGGGCTGCTCCTGAAGGCCAGGCGTGGCCCCGTGACGCTGTTCTTAGTTCACTAATGTTAGCCTTATTTAGGACAAAGTCAGCCAGACACCTTGTACTGGGCACGCGTCAGACTACAGCCAGTCCGTTTCCTTTCTTTAGCCAGCCATCCTGGTACTGTAGTTTAGGGGTTGATGGTGGTTGAAATTGATTTCTGGCTGGTTACTAAGGTGCCTGCTAGCCATTGTATAAAATTAAAACATGAAGAATATTTTTTTTTGAGCATGGCTAGTGGATTTCAAACAACACATACCTGTCACTGCTGGAGTCAAACTTATAAAAAGCCTTAAGTGGAAAGTGTTCCAGACGGAGACTCTGAGTTATTAGAGGAGTAGAGCTGGTGTTAAAGTTCCCACGACGCACATGGCTTTGCCAGAAACTCTGTTTAATGTTCGGCCTTTCACCTCTTCACTTGTCCTTAGTCCCAGTAGCCAGGACACCTGACGGCCACGCGTGCCTTGGCCACAGGAGGCTGCTGAGACTGGCCACGTGGCTGGGCTGGGTGGTCCCTCGCTCTCCCACAGGGCTGGAAAGGGGGGTGGGGGCAGATTCTTAGGGAATTTTTTTACCTGACTTGCTATGAAAAAACTCATCACACGAGAAGAGAAACAATAACCTCACTTTGGAAATTAGCTCCACTCAAGACTAGTCCACGAACAAGACCCATCTTTTCTACACAGGATCTATGGTCTGAGTGGCCGCCACGCCTGCCCATGGCTCTGGCTTGCCATTCGCCAGGCACAGAGATCTGGCCGTTGATGAAAGGAGGCTCCTGGCGGCACAGCAGCTGTGGCTGGGGTCTGCAGACTGACCTCTGCAGCCAGATTTCTATACTGGGAATTTTTTTAAAAGACACTGCGTAGTCATCAGGAGTCAGTAGGGTGCTGGAGCAACTGGGAAGCCGCTGCCCAGACTCTGCCCCTCCGGCCGGAGCCTGCTCGCACCTCCTGGGGGCCAAGAGGTGATGCCTTGACCTCCACTCGTTTCTATGCAGCCTGTGGTCCAAGGACAGCCAGTCCACACCTGCCGTGTAGCAAGTGTAGTCAGGAAGGCCACATGCTCCACAGGGACTGTGGGTTGGATCTGTCTAGAACAGTGGTTTGTGGCCGGGGCCCAGCTCTGAGAGTGACATCTGTGGGGGCGGGAGGGCATGTTTTTCCACCCGCACCGCCTAGTGTGGGCAGAGTTCAGTAGCTGCAGCCACTTGGGCCAGCTGGGGAGGGTGGAGGTGGCTTGGCGACCCATGGTAGGAATCACTACCAGGCAGGTGAGGGGGCGGGGTCGACGGGATTAGGATTCTCTTGGTACCTGAGTGGTTCCAGTGGTCCCAGCACCCTCCTGCTCCAGTTGGGAGGGCAGGAGGCCCTTGCGAGGCGTGTGGATCTGCCCACACACAGGCTACTGGATAGTGAACCCAGCAACTTTGCTTTCTAGAAAACAAGCGGTTCGCCTCTGTTTGCAAGTTAACAGCCAAACACCTGCAACTGCAAATGTTTTTGATCCAAAATGCTGAAATAGGAAGTCACGCTCTCCCACCCTCCGCCCCCACAGTGGCCTCCGCTGCAGAATCCCAGCCTTAATTCTTGCTTCAGGACCCAGACCGTTGTCTCGCTCGAGGCAGCCCAGGGCAGGGGGCCGTGTCTGTCCAGCGTTTACCACTGCTGTCAAGCCACAGCTCTCGGGCCACCGTTTGGCCCTCCTTGGTGAGGCGGCCGCCTGGTCCCCTGCCAAGCTCTGGCTCCGCAGAGGCTGCGCTGCGCCCCCTCCCGGCCTCCCCAGGCCCCTCCCGCCACCCTCTGTTGGCGGCAGCGCTGGAAGGAGGGGCTCCAGGGGCCTGCGGGGGAGCCGCCTGTTCGCTTCCTGACTTAGAGCTGGGGTGGGGGGAGGAAGGGCTTATTTCCTGCAGTATCTGTTCTGTGAAGTTTGTTAAATGTAAGGAAAGCTTAAATTCCTGTATCTTTAAAAGAGAAAATCTTATTTAACCCTTTTGTGTTCTAGATTTACTTACACACATAGCCTAGAGTTCAGTTTTAGTTTTAACATTGTGAAAATATTAAAAGAATCTTGTAACTTTATTCTTTTTTCTCCTGCTGAAAAAAAATTAAACCAATCGTATGAAAGTTTGGCCTTCTCTGTTTCACCAGTTCTGAGTGCCCCCTGGATAGCTGGAAAGCTAGTGAAGCCTCTCCCTGGGGAGCAGTGGGTGTCGCTTGCCTGGTGGGCTTCCAGGCCAAGCAGCTGCTTCCCTGGTCTCGGCTGGAGGCTGTGCCTTGGGAGGCCACAGGGCTGGCCCTGGGTGGAGGTGGGTCTGCTGGGCCAGGCCTCTGCTGAGGTCGCACATCTTGAGGAGATAAGGGGCAGCAGTCCCAGCGAGGGCCCCTGTGTGGGTGAGTTGGGTGCCTGGGCTTGGGGAAGCAGTGTCTCCTAGACCCAAGCCCCACCTGAGGGCGGGCCATAGGATGGATGATGGAGGCTCCCAAGTAGAAGGCTAGAGTGGTGGAAGTGCTCTGGGGTCTCTTTGGGGTCTGGGATATACTGAGGACGCTTTTAGATGTTGAAAATCCTTTTGGTAGGGGTGTGGCACAGCAGTGGCACCTGTTCCCACTGCTTTAGGGCAGATATGAGGACCACACAGTCGTCATGAGAATGATGAAAAATCCTCAGAGGCCGGGTGTGGTGGCGCACGCCCATAATCCTAACACTTTGGGGAGGCCAAGGCGGGAGAATGGCTTGAGCCCAGGAGTTAAAGGCTGAAGTGAGCTATGATGCCCGCACTGCACTCCAGCCAGGGTCACAGGACCCTGTCTCTACAGTAAACCCTCAGAGGAAATCCGGAGTACATGGGTGAACAAACACATGGGCGGTGGGCAGAAGGGTCTGGTGCCTTGGGCCCTGGCAGTGTCTGGGGCAGCGGTGGGCTGTGCCTGCCCGGGGGGCCCACAGGAGCCAGCCTCCCCAGCAGCACCTCCTGAGCACCTGGAGAAGCTTTTATGCCAACAGACGTCCACAGCGAGAAAAGCGGTGGTGGGAAGAGAAGAAGCCTCCGAGTGGCGGTGAAGGCAGGAAGCCACGGGTGGGAGGGGTGACCGACAGCGTATTCAGGGAAGTGTGAGCAGCCCCTCTTGCCCCGGAGGGGGGACACTGAGGGAGACCCCAGATGGCACACTAGCCACAGGAATAGCCAAGGAAAATGTGCCGGGGCCTCGAAAGCTCACCTCTGCGGTTCTCACAGCTGCCTATCTATGGGAGGCCAAGAAGGAAGAGGCAGAGGAAGACGCAGAGCCGCGGGGCCTGGGGGCTCTGCAGGGCCTCCCTGGGGAACAGAGCCGCCGGCAGTGCCAGGTCCAAGACCGCCTGAGAAGTCTCAGGGTCGGCACCTGACCGCTGGGAGGGTTTGGGGAAGGTGTGACTCAGAAGTGAGCACATGGAGACGAGAAGAAACCCTGAGCAAGTGGAGTCACGGACCCTCCATGACTCGGCTGCGAACGCTGTTCGCATTCAAGTAATGCCAACACACACCATGAACATTGCTCAGGTGACAGTGGCTGCAGGAACTCTCCAGGAGACTGCTGGGAAGGAAACGCATGCGCCTTGACTGAGAGTAAGGGCTAAGCTTGCCCGTCCGTAGTCGGAAGCCAACAAAGGATGTCCAAGATTTAAAAGTATGGAGGCAAAGAAGAAAAAGCCTAAAGCTCAAGGTGGTTTCCTTTAGGGTCGGAGATGGGAATGCAGGAAGCTTATATTTACAGCTACAGTTGAACACGTGTGAAACTGATACAAAAACCCAAATGCTTTAATCAATGAATGACAAGGGACCAGCCCTGCCTGGGAGTTGGGAGTCCAAGTCTTCAGAAGTCTGTCCCAGCAATCCCCGGAAATGAGTCCCAGGGTACAGGTCTCTGGGTTGCAGTGTGGGATGTTGGTTTTGGTCGGAGCTGCTTTGAGAGGTGCAGGTGCCCGGGTGTCAGGAGGCACAGCTGTGTTTAAAAACCCTGGGGATGGGGCGTGGTGGCTCATGACTGTAATCCCAGCACTGGGAGGCCGCGGCGGGATCGCTTGATCCCAGGAGTTTAGGACCAGCTTGGGCAAGACCAAATCTCTACCAAGAAAACTAAAAAAATTAGCCAGGTGTGGTGGTGGCACGCCTGTAGCTCCAGCTACTAGGGAGGCTGAGGCGGAAGGATGACCTTCCCACTGCACTCCTGCCTGGGCACTGGCGTGAGACCCCGACTCACAAATAAATAAAGATAAAAACACTGGGAAGTTTGGCCATGGAGATAGCAGCTTACTGTTAACAAGGAAGCTTTTTTTTAAAGAGGTGGGGTCTTGCTCTGTCACCCAGGCTGGAATGCAGTGGTCCCATCATAGCCCACTGTAACCTCAATCTCCGGACCTCAAGCAATTCTCCTGCCTACGCCTTCCAAAGTGCTAGGATCATAGGTGCAAGCCACTGCCCCCAGGGGGACCTTTTCTTAATTGGCACATTTTGAGAAAAGTTTCCCTGGCTCATTGAGCACCTACTATATGCCAAACACTCGAAAAACCAGGTACCTTACATGAGACACTTAGAGCGATCAAATTCACCGCCTTAATCAGGTCAGCCCAGTGTCTGCTGCCTTTATGGGCCTCCGTGGTGTGACGTGGCTTAAGTGGCTTAAATGCTGAGCTGCAAACACCTCATGTGGATGTGCCACATGCTGCTTCCCCATCCCCATGGGGTTGCTCCCATGTTTTAGCTCTCGGACATATGCTGCTGTGGATGTGCATGCAGCTGAGGTGTACATGTTTAAGTTGCCAGCTTACCGCTAGTATTTAAAACCATGAGCCTGGCTGAGGTCACCAAGGGAGGGCGTGTAAACAGGGGAGATGGACGGAGACCATGGCTGGGGATGCTCCGGTGTTTTGAGGTCCAGGGAGACCAGGAGTAGCTGCCAGCAAAGAAGGAAGAGACAGCAGGCCCAGAAGCAAGTGGGGCAAGGGGCGTGTGGGGGAGACGCGGGGTCTGAGAGCTGCTCAGGCTCCAGGCACTGGGGATGCCCTGGAGGGAGCCCAGAAGTCAGATCATGAACCAGTTCTTCAAGGAGTCTTGCTGCAGCCGATACAGACATATGGACAGGGGTGCAGATGTGGGGCAAGAGAGATGATTAAGTATGGAGAATTGCTGCATGTTTTATGCGGGTGGAATGATCCCTGGAGAGGGACACATATGTGATGGGGCCTGGAACCCAGAGCAGGCAGGCAGGTGGGCAGAGGTGGAAGTCCTCTGCTGGATTTTCCTTTGGACATAGTGTCACCAGGAGCATAAGGGAGCAGCAAAGTGTTGATGGGTGCAGGAGCGGGGTAAACCAAGCCTTACCCTAGGCCCTCACTCTCCCTTAGGCCTTGACAGGGTGTCCGCGTGTTCTCAAGGTTTTATGAAATCTGTAGCAGTGAGACACTTCGACTCTTTCTCTTCCATCTTCCCTTCCATCACACTTCTCCCCTATTGGGCGGCGGTGAGGCCACATGGGCGCTTTTGGGATCTAGCCAGGAGCAAGTAGAGTTGGGGACACAGAGTTGGGGCTAGTGGGTTTGCAATCATTATGGCCAGTCACTGTCAGTCCTCCGGGGGCAGGGGTGACTTCCTGCCGTCGTGGCTGGAAGGTGCAAGGCCAAGGTCACGCTGCGACAGAACGTGTCTTCCAGAACCTGGCACAGGGAGAATGGGTCATGGAGGAGAGGCAAGACTTGACCTACAAGACTTGCCGGAAGCTGGACTGCGGCAAAGGCTCCCTGCCAGCAGAGGTGTGAGCTTCAAGGAGGAAGACCGGATTTTCTTGACACCTGCTCAGGACAGAAGTTTGCTCTCGTCAGGAGTGTGCTCGGCCATGCAGCACATAGTTTTGAATGTACCACGCTCCTTTCAGAGTATTCAAGATTAAGTTACCAATGCTCGACATGCCCTGGAATCACACAGCTCAGACTTGAAAGGAACTTGATAATAATTTCCCTATGTTTGATGACAGTTCTAAGAATTGACATGACTATGCCAATAACGGTGGTGAAGATGAAAGTAACTTTTTAAAAGTATCAGTAATTCAAAACAAGTTTTGATTGAGCATGCTAGAGGAAAGATGGAAGGGTCTATTTCTACACGATATTCAAAGTCATTATCATGGGAAGGACACAGCCACACAACACAGGAACAGAGTTCCCAAGGTCTGTCACAGTAAAATGGATTTTTTATGTTTGGGTATTTGTCAGCTTTTTTAAAATGTGTAATTTGTTGTGAATTCTTTTCTTTTTCCTCATGCTCCTAATCTTGTGGTCATAATTGTTACTATTCTCCTCTTTATGGAGGGCTTTCAGACTATACACACTTCAGGCCCTGGACAGTCTGGGAGGGTTTCACAGCACAACTCACGGGGGCACAGGTTCTTCCACTGTCACAGGCTGAGGCCACCGGGCAGCTGAGGTCAGCTGACAAGACTTTCCCGATGAAGGACCAGAGCGCTGATTTCCACTCTGGCACAAGGTCCTCATCTGTCAAAATCTGGCACTCTGAGCATCACTAGTCTAAGAGAGTGGATGAGGAGTGTCCCGGAGATGTCGGGATTTGAAAACATGCCCTTTCCCTCAGCCTCCCATCGACAGTAGGCCCCTCCCCATGGACATGAGTGACCCTTGAGGACTTGCTGCTAATGCACTGCACGTGTGGCTTCCTGGCTCCAAGCCTAGATCTAAAGGGCATGTGATAAGACAGCCCAGCTCTTCCGAGATCTGTGCCTGGGAACCCGAGCCGCCTTGGGGACCCCAGGCCGATGCAGGAGAAGTCTCGCACCTCGCGTCCACTGGGATAGTGACAGCCAAAACATGGAAAATGACAAGTGGAGGCGAAGATATGGAGGAACGACCCCTCTGCGTCGCCGGTGGGATGTACAATGGTGTAGCCGCCCTGGAAGACAGTTTGCAGGTTGCTCAAAAACTAAAGATGGGCCAGGCTCAGTGGCTCAGTCTGCAACCCTAGCCCTTTGGAGGCCAAGGTGAGTGGACTGCCTGAGCCCGCAGGTTCCTGACCAGCCCAGGCAACTTGGCGAGACCTCATCTCTACAATAAATCAAAAATTAGCTTAGGCGTGGTAGCACGCACCTGTAGTTCCGGCTACTTGGAAAGTTGAGGCAAAAGGATTGCCGGAGTCCAGCAGGCTGATGCTGAGGTGGCCATGAGTGTGCCACTGCACTCCAACCTGGGTGACAGACTAAGACTCCAACTGAAAAAAAAGTTAAAGATATGTGCAGACCCAGGAGGGCTGGAAGCAGGGACACAGGCCTGTGAACCCGTGGCCATAGCACCGTCCGCAACAGCCCACAGTGGAAACAGCCACGTGCCCATCAGGGGATGCAGGGGCAGATGAAATGTGTGGGCATGCACCCAGCCATCAAGAAAAGCGCTGACGTGTGTGACAAGGATGAGCCTGTGGAAGGAGCTGGACATGGAGGCCAGGGTGTGTGACCAGAGGAGGGGGAGTCAGAGACAGGGGCAGGGCGAGGGAGGAGAGCCGGCTGCACCTGCTTCACGAGTGTGGGGCTTTCTGTGGCTGAACATGTTCTGGAAGGGCGTGGTGGCACAACACTGTGAATGTGCTGAGTGCCACTGGACTGTTCACTAGAGTGGTGATTTTATAGTCTGTGAATTTCACCTCAACTTTTTACAAAACCAGGCCAGGTATGGTGGCTCAAGCCTGTAATCCCAGCACTTTGGGAGACCAAGGCAAGAGGATTGCCTGAGCCCGCGGGTTTGAGCCCAGCCTGGGCAACATGGTGAGACCTCGTCTCTACAATAAATCAAAAAACCAGGCAGGCATGATAGTACCTGTAGTTCCGTCTACTCCAAAGGTTGAGGCAGAAGGATCGCCTAAGCCTAGCGGGTAAATGCTGGGGTGGCCGTGAGCGAGCCACTGCACTTCAGCCTGGGCAACGGAGTGAGATTCCTACTCAAAAAAAAAAAAAAAAAGCCAAAAAAACCCCCAAAAAACTTGCTACTCTGACGCCACCACGTGAGACACCAGACTGAGAGAGGGATGCCCAGGTGCCCAGCTGTCAGGGGACTTCCCAGGCACAAGCCAGAGCCATGGGGATCTTCACTCCATCCCCCCTTGGGGCAGACCCCACGAAGCCCTGACCAAACTGCAGATTCCTGAGCAAAATAAATGTTGTTTTGGGCCTCGCGGGCCTGGAACCGTGGATCTGCCATGACCTACTGGACGGGAGCTGTGAGAGGACTGAGGGGGCTCTCGGGCCCCAGGGCAGCAGGGGAGGGTGGGCTCAGCCTCTGGGTTCCGGCGGGGGCCCTGGGCCTCAC
This sequence comes from Carlito syrichta, assembly GCF_000164805.1. Taxonomy (NCBI): domain Eukaryota; kingdom Metazoa; phylum Chordata; class Mammalia; order Primates; family Tarsiidae; genus Carlito; species Carlito syrichta. The sequence goes on from NW_007252943.1 coordinate 1,595,950, forward strand.
GGGTGGCTGTGCTGGGGAGGGTGGGACAGGAGAGCTGTCGGGGGCCACCTGGAGGGCTCAGGGTGAGCAGGGAGCGACACAGTGTGTGCTGGCAGTGGTCCTGGCGGACTCAAGGCGGAAGTTGCTGATGGGGCAGGGGTGGCATGTGGAGGGCGCCAGCACCCTCAGGGAGGCCCTCTGAAGAAGACCCGCCCTCCCAGGCCCTGTGGTGGCCCCTCGCTGGGTCAGGGGAGCCCAGACCTGCGTCAGGATCCAGCTCTGGCCCAGCCTCTCCCGGCGGGGCGGGCTCTGAAGCGGCCCTCGTGCCCGCAGCCTGTTCCCTGGCGGGGAGCGTGGAAGCGTCCACTGTGCCAGACCCTCGCCCGGTGGCTCTCAGCCCTGACTGCCTCTAGAATCACTGTGGCGCTTTCAACCGCCGGCCGTGCCCAAATCCACGAAACCAAGCCAGTCAGAACCTCCGGGGTGGGCCTGGCTGTGGGCGGCCTTTCCCTGAGCCCCCGGGCAGTTGCGGGGCCAGCCGGGCTGACGCG
>NW_007252943.1:1596499-1663193 GCF_000164805.1 Carlito syrichta
GCCCGCGCCCGGGGCTGTGGCCCTCGGCCACCCGGAACCCCCGCGGCCCTGCCCGGCCCGAGGACCGCCCCGGCGGCGGAGGGGCTGAGGCGGCTCCCGGGGCCCCGCAGAGCCCACATGTCCCAAGAGCACCCAGAAGAGACGGCCAGGAGGAAGGCCGGGGGCCGGCCCGGCTGGGGAATCGCTGCCGGCGAGTGGGTCTGGGACTACGGTGTCGCAGGACAGACGCCCACGGGAAGGCGCCTGCTCAGGCCAGGAGGACGGCGACAGTGTCAGAACCGCCGGCAAGGCCACGCCGGCTCGTCGAGTTCTCACGCCTGTGAAGTTCCCCGCATGGGGCAGGTGGGAAGGCCAGGCCGAGGGAGACGCCTGCGGCCCAGACAGCCGGGCAGGCACCGAAGGAGGGGCGCGTCTCGCCTGTCCGGAGTCCGTGGGGCCGTCCCAGTGGTGAGGTGGCCGCTCTGCCAGCTGCCGTGTCTGAGGAGGGCGCCACCGGCCGTCCGCCGTGTTCCGCGTGGGGTGCCAGACGCCGCCACCCTGCCGCTTGTCTCAGCCACTTCCTGAGCTCGGCCCCCTCCTTGACTCGCATCCTGGGTGCTTTATATTTATTTGGTCACGGTCTCTGGCTGAGGGGGGAGGCCAGCGGCGTGGGCTGGTCCTACCTTTGGCACTGGCCAGGGTCAGCCAGCACTGCCGGCTGCCCCCAGACTGGCACCTGCCATCTGGAACACAAAGTCCAAAACTTTAGATCCTTCAAACTAAAATAGGTGAAACAAGTAGAAGGTGCTGGAGGTTCTGAGGTCTCGAGTCGGTGAAGGGACAAAGCAATGTGTGGCCACTTAAGAAAGGGGTGTCCTTCCAAGTCCTGGGTGATTTATTGTGGGTACAGGAGGTGCAGGAGGACTCGGTCCCTGGCAGAAGAATCTTGGTGGTGGAAGAAGCTACAACTGCAGTCAGGCAAAGGTCGTTCCTAAAGTTTACCATCAGCCCTACTGAAGGTAAAGGACAGTGTTGAGGCTTGAAAACACTGAGGAAGAAACGTGGGTCCCAGACGTCCATGCAGGGGCTCAGTCAGCCTCGAGGTCTGTTCCTCAGGTGGGCAACCCCAGAACACCCTTGGACAGCCCCCTAGAACCGGATCCCCACCAGGAACAGACCTCCTCCTCCGTGAGCACCAGTGCCTGGGCCACGGCAGAGCCTGCCCTCATGCAGGCTGTCATCGCCGGGCCCAGGGACAGAGTCTCTGACCCCTCGGCCTCCTTTGCGGCCCCCTTGACCTCCCCAAGCTCAAGCTGCTGGGGCCCCAGGGCTCTGCTTGGGACGGGCTCGTCTCTGCATGGTCATTTCTTTCAGGCTCCTGGTTCTAAATGCTGCAGACACTGGTGACCCCAACCCTTGCCCCCAGCCCTGACCACGCCCTCCCTGGGGCTCAGGCTTCCCCAAACTGCTCTTGTGGTTCAGTTGTCCTCAGATGCTGGGTGGGCTGTCAGAATCAGACTTACCAAGCACACTTAAGGCGGACCTCTGGGTCCATGCCCACCCCTGAATCAGAACTTCTAAGGGTGGCATGGAGCGGTCACTTCATCAGGTTCCCAGGTGACTCCTGCATACCGCAGACCTTGAGAATGACTGTTCTAGCAGCCTTCTCAAACATGTAAAAACAAGAAAACCTCACACTTCACACCCCGAGCCAAACCTAAATTAACAGGTCATCCTGACTCATTCCGGTCCCCATATAATAAAACCTGACATATTTCCTGTGAGCTGGAACTCATGTTAAAAGTTTTGCTCTACTGATGTCTGAAGACAGGATATGATCTTTTGGCTTAGGGCCGTGTGAGGCCACTTGTGACATTTTCCTTTAAATACAAGCTGGGGTCTATGTCTGGCTCCCTGGCCTCCTGTCTTTGAAAAACCCAGCATGTCCGAAACCGCCCGCCTCCGTGTGCGCTGGCACACCTGCCCATCTGGAGGGCAAGCCTCCTTGGACCAGCCTCTCCTCTGCCTTTCCTCTCACACCTGCTCACAGTAACCCTGCACCCAGCCTGCACACAGATGCCTGCACCTCTGCTCCCAGCAGGCCACACCCTCCCACCCTCCACCTTTGCAGGGGACCCTCCCAGCAGTCGCCAGGGCGAGCCTGCTAGTGAGAGTTGGTTCAGGGCCTCCTCTGCTCGAACCTTCCACTCACTCCATCTGAGAGCCGAGCCTGCCATCTGGGGAGGATCCGCGGGGCCTCCCGCCCCACTCGCCCCTTCCCACACAACCTCCCCATCCCTCCTTCCCACATAGCTAGGAAGATTCTGCGCCCTCCTCCTCACCCCTTCCTCCTGGAGGTCTCCCCCAGGGACATGCTTCCCACCCAGGGCTTTTCTCAGCCGTCACTTCTGGAAGCTTCCTCACGTCCTGCCACGGCCCTTCCCTCTGTGCACACTGCCAGGCCCACATGACACGGAGGGAGGCATCCTTCCCCTGGAATATCAGCACCCGGAGGGCAGAAGAGGGCAGGCTGGGGTGTGTTCTGTGTTGACCCCTGCGGGACAGCGGGGGGGCGGGGACTGCTGAAGGGCGAAGCCAGTGCTCTCTGGACTGGGTTTTGTCTTGTTCAACACTGATGTCAGCCAAGTGTTGAAAACACGTGGCCACTTCTAGATGGTTGTAACATGGTAGCCTCACATTTGAGAGGGCTTGTGTGTAATCTTTACTCATTTTTTTTGAGTTGGAGTCTCACTCCGTTGTCCATGCTGGAGTGCGGTAGCACACTCATGGCCACCCCGGTGTTGACCCGCTGGGCTCCGGCGATCCTTCCGCCTCAGCCTTCCAAGTAGCCGGAGCTACAGGCACACACTATCACGCCCGGTTAATTTTTTTGATTTTATTGTAGAGACCAAGTCTCACTATGTTGCCCGGGCTGGTCTTAAACCTGCAGGCTCAGGCAATCCTCTCGCCTTGGCCTCCCAAAGTGCTGGGATTACAGGCTTGGGCCAGTGCGCCTGGTCCATGTTTACTCATTTTAAAAGGACACTGGAGGTCCAGCAGGGGAGAGACACTGGTTTGTTACGCTTATGGGAGGGTCACTGATGGCAGCGGGTTGGTGACGAACCTGCACCTCGGAACAGCACAACAGCTTTATAATCCAGCAAGTTAATTAGGGAAACTCCTATACAGTGTTTACAACCACATTCAGAGTGAGACTACATTGTCTTTAGGTTGCTTGGTTACCAGCATCCCATAACTCGTTAACTTGTTACAGAAAATATGCATATTCTGCAAAAACCAGCCTTGGCGAGAAGGGCTGTTCTCAGGGACAGGGGCAAAAAAACAACAACAAAAATACGCCAAATACAAGTCAAAAAGGCAATGTCTAAATAATTACCCACAAGGGTCCAGTTCAGGGGGTTAGCTCCCCTGACTCATCAAGTCTGAACTGAATTGCCAAGTGGCTACAACCACCAGGGGGGAGCTAACAAAAGAAACATGAAGTCGCGGGCAGGTCCCAAGGACGAATGACTCGGAATGGAAACACCACCTGGTTTCCGTGTGTCGACAGCTCAGTATGAGACCAGGGTCCGCGGGGCCTGAGAGCACCCAGTTTTCCGCAGGAGTCCTGGACCCCACATGGTGCCATCAGAGTTGCGAGAGACTCAGGCCCCGCCGTGGGGCCACAGGCAGAGAGGGCGCCGAGCAGGAGTTCAACAGCCAGCTGGAACCCAGGGAAGGGTGGCGGCAGCACCTGCGAGGGCCGTCGCCTCCCTCGCGCTTGTTCCGTGTCTCCCCCGGAGAAGCAAGATCAACAGGGGAAGTCGCCGTCAAACAGTCGTGGGCTTATCATGCAGACGACGACGATGGGGCTGAACTGAGAGCAGCAGCAACGACAGTGCAAGGACTCAGTCTCCAAGGCGACAGGGAATTTCTTTCCCACCAAAAATGGCACCCACTAGGCCATGGGTGGGGCGGAGAGGGGGATGGAGGAGGCAGAAGGGGATGGCGCTGCAGAAGTGGGGTCTCAGCATGGGCCCAAATCCCACCCCAGCTGCCCTAGCGCAAGCCCTGCTCCCCTAGCCTGGCTGTTCCGCATGAATGGCTGATGACCAGACCCCTCAGAGGACCATGGGAGAGGGAAGGGGCCCTGTTTGCTCAATGTGTCTGCCTCCCTGCAGGAGGTGGGGCCTGCAGGACCCCCTCATTGGTGCCCTGGGGCCTGCAGAGAGGGCTGGAGGCCAGTGTCCCTTGGAGGGTCTGGGGGTCGGGGGGCTGGCCCTGGCCTCGGCCCCCTGGGTGCTTGTCCCAGGGAGGGGGCTGCAGAGAGTGACGACGCAAAAACGGGCACAAGAAGTCACTTTATTCCTAAAACAAACCCACAGCAGCATTCTCACACAGGTGGATTTAGGCTTGTTCTGAACACACACAGTTGGTGTGTTTGCCTGCCTGGGTTGCTCTGCATCATGCTCACAAACGCTGCGTGTTCTGAGCAGCAACACTGCCCTGGGGGCTTCGCTAGAGTTCTGGACAAAGCTTCAGGAGCAGAAGCCCATTCCCACCCAGGCCTGCACGGGCTCCACCCTTTCTAAACCGCGGAGGCAGGGAGGCTCACATTCTCCTGTAAATACAGGTTAGCAGAAGTTTGGCAAAAATAGCTCATGGGCCAAGCTCTGAGGCCACCCAAAAATCTGTGCCCAGTCCACTCTCCTCTGCTTCCCCAAGGAGTGGAGTGGGGTGGCCCCAGGGACATAAGTACCTGGGAGAGTTTGCCGGGTAGACACCTGGCTGTTCCTCAGAGCCACAGGCCCTTTGAAGATCTCTGTAGAAGGTGCCCTGAGACCTGGCCGTATGGTCCTAGGAAGCTCCGTCCCAGTTGTGGGTTCCCAAGGCCAGGCAGTCCTGGCCCGGGCAGCCGGATATGCTCCCTGCTGTCCTCATGGGCAGCGCCTGCCCTGATGACCCTGAGGACAGCTGATGTGGAGACCCCATGGCCCTTGGGCAGGTCTTGGGTCTCAGAGGTAACAACTCCTGCAGCAGCTAGACAGGGTACTGCCCGACCCTCAGGCCTGGTGGGAGGAGGTGTGGGTGGGGCGTGATTTTGGGACCTTGGGGCTAGAAGCAGCCTCAGGTGCTGTGGAGGGGAAGCCAGGACAGCAAGCAGAGGTGAAGGCTCCAGGGAGCAGTCCACCTCAGCTCTGCTCAGACATTGCCCTTGCTGTTCTCAGCCATGAGGTCCTGGGGCTCACTGGGTGGCGAGCAAGCTATTTGGGTCAGTGTCATCCGTGCTCCAGGGCCCAGGCCCCACCTGGAGCTACCCAGCCTCTCCTGCTCACTGCCCACCTCACAAAGGGTGGCGCTGCCTTCTCTGCGCTGGACCCAGGGCCTCGGCCTCGACACCTTCCCGAGTGCAGCAGCTGCCTGCTGGCTTCCAAAGGTGGCATTCTTTAGCTGTCAGAACCCCAGTAATGGCCCTGGGGGAGGCCGAGGAGCCTCAGCCAGCAGGAGACAATAGTGGAGACAGGTGTGTGGCTTCTGGGGCCTCTGCCTACCCAGGCATGGCTATAAATACTCACGATGCAAATGGCAAATGCTCTGAGACATTTATCATAAATTATAGGTGATGATTGTGAGTCTTTAGGCCATGAGACCTCTGGGGAATATCTCAGTGCTTTAAAAAAAAAAGAAACTAAGCCGGGCTCGGTGGCTCAGCCTGTAATCCCGCGCCTTGGGAGGCTGAGGTGAGTGGATTGCCTAAGCCCGTGGGTTCGAGACCCGCCTGGGCAACTTGGCGAGACCTCATCTCTACAACAAATCAAAAATCAGCCGGGCGTGGTAGCGCGTGCCTGTAATTCCAGCTACTTCGAAGGCTGAGGTGGAAGGATTGCTGGAGCCCGGCAGGTGGAGGCTGCGGTGGCCGGGAGCGGCCACTGCACTCCAGTCTGGGCGACAGAGTGAGACTCCAACTCAAAAAAAAAAAAAAAGAAAAGAAAAGAAACTAACTTGTTGGGATGGGAGGGCCGTTCAGCCTGATTGTGGCTGGGAGCAGCAGGGGTGCTGGGTGGGATGGAGCACAGGGGCAGGGAGCGCTGCAGTCAGTGGAGTCACAGAGGGAGCGAATGACAATGCAGCCCCATCAGGAGTGACCCAAAGCCAGACAAGGAGGGTGCCTCGGCCAGGTTGGAACATTATGAGCAGGTATTACTTGTAGAACAACTTTCACTGGGTAGAAAGAGAACAGTGCCTTTCAAACAAGTGTGTGGGGGGAGCACTTCTATGCTCTTCCGTATATCTGCGCCCCAACCCCGCACTAGCCTAGCGGGAAGTCCTGGCTAGAGGGATGTGGTGGGCCATCCTCAGAGCTGCAGCCAACAGCCGGCAGCAAGGGCACAGCGGCCTCCCCCACCTGATGGAAGCCAGAGCCCTGCCAGGAAGACCCACTGAGTCCTCTTCCTCCTCCCCAGCCTCGCCTGGCACTGGGGCTGCTGGGTGTTACAGGCAGCTGGTCTTCCCTCCAAGCAGATCCTTCCTGCCCTCTTATCAGTCACTCTCTGCACGTGACCAAGGCCTGCGAGTCCTGTCCGGTGCCAGGCAGGGGGGGCCCACGTCGGGGAGACATGCACATTCTAGCTGCCCCACATGCTAAGCCGTTGCTTCCTTCTCTTCCAGAAACTCCTGAGCAAACACCAGGCACCAGGATGACTTCTAATTTAGTATCATAATAATAAAGCCCACAGTGGTACAGAACCATGAACTGCATTTTCAATTCCTGTGGCCACTAATGAGCACTGAACTCCTGCTGGAGATGTTGTCAGGATAAACATGCAGAATCGATGGCTTCGGCTGCAGGAGGAAATGGAGCACGGCCCATCACCATTGCCATCGTCGCCGCCCCATCCCGTCACCACTGCCACAGACGTGCCCTGTCCGGCCCGGGCCAGCCACCGGGCCTCACTCAGAGGAGCTGGTCACCGCAGAGGCAGATTAAAATAATAACACTGAAAAGCAAGCGCTAATGAGACGAAGCTCCTGGAAGGAGGCAAATTTAATTTTCTTCTCCCCTCTGACACCCATCTTCCTTGTCCAAAGGGAGGTCCGCGCTGGGGAACACTCCACTCTTCATTACCCAGTGGCCTCGCACACAGAACACTCTGCTTTTTATTGTAGACTATACCTTCCCCTTCTCCCTTGGCTCCAGAAAGGATAAGTGATTACGATTTTGTTATCTTCTAAATTAAAAAGAAGGGGAAGTCAACTGGGTCGGAGCCGTCTGCACAGCAGTTTGACAATCAGGTGACAGCGTAACTACTGAGCAATTTCTGCACAATTCAGAAGCTCATTTTTTTCCTAAGGAATCAGTCTAACAAACACATCCTACTCTTGCTGAAAATAATTTCTTTTCCCAACTCTTCTAGGAATAAAACACTTCTAATGTATTTGTCAGGAATCGACACTCCATTTAATAAGATTAAAAAAGTGACAATTTAAAGAGCAATTGAGAAGAGTCCCACATCCATCATGGCTCATGGTTCTAACTAAAGTCAGAAGAATAAAAACAGAAAAGCACTGAGAAAATGGTAACACAAGTGTCTGTGGGGAGCGGGGTTGGGTGGGGGAGAGTGGGTTTTCACAGCTGCTTCAAGTCCAAGGTGCTGGCAGCCAGCCCTGCCTGTACAGCTGCCTCGTGACTGGTGGGACACAGCCGCCTGCTCAGTCCACCCCAAATGGCCCTCCCAGGAGCTGCCAAAGGTAACTTTGAATTTTCCCCAAAAGTCCCAGGAGTTTTCTTTCTACTCTCCCCCAAAAAACTGAATAAAGGGAAGGGGTCTGGCGACATTCTACGCCTTTACCTGGGTGGTGGCTGCGAAGGTGTCATTTCCATTCCTTACTGAGGGAGCACCACAGTAAAGTGCCTGAGGTCACAGGCTCCCATCTGTCAGTCTCTGCCGGGCCTGGCCTCACCTTCCACCCCTCAAACCAGATCCCATTCCGGGCTGCTGGCATCCTTGGCTTGGCCGTGTCTCCTTCATACCCCTCCCTTCCCAGCAGAGTCAGCCTCCACCCTCTGCTGGGCTGAGGGCTCTGTGGGTGCCTGGGAACCTCCTAGCTGTGTGCCAGCCTGGACAGGCTTGAAGTTGTGGGCCATTTTGGTCCACATGGCTCCAGGGGAGAAGTCTTCCCTGGGACCAGCCAGGCTCTGGGGAGTTCCAGACCACCCGAGACTTCTTGGCTGTCCGTTCATGCCTGTTCCCTGGAGGGTCTTGCCCTGGTGTCTGTGTGACATACCTTGTCTGTGGCTGCCAGGCCCAGATGGGCATACAAAAAAAGCTCCTGCCCCAAGGAAGAAGGCCCAGCAGAAGGGGCAGTGCTCCCCTCACCTGAAAGGGAGGCAGACCAGACCGGTGTCCTGGAGTCTGGAGCAGGCTTCCATCCAAGCGTGGGGAGGAGAGCTGGCGGCCACAGCTAGAGGGGGAGGCCTGACCCCAGTCGACCCACGGACATCTATTGTTAGCACCACCCACTTCTCCTTCTCTTTACCTGATAATAAAGGCATCTTTAAAGTGCTGGAAAGGCCAGGTGCAGTGGCTCACACCTATAATCCCAGCACTTTGGGAGGCCGAGGTGAGAGGATTGCCTGAACCCACAGGTTCAAGACCAGCCCAGGCAACTTGGTGAGACCCCATCTCTACAATCAACCAGAAAATTAGCCAGGCATGGTGGCATGTGCCTGTAGTTCCAGCTGCTTGGAAGGCTGAGGCGGAAGGATTGTCTGAGCCCAGCAGGTCGAGGCTGCAGTGGTCAGGATCATGCCACTGCCCTCCAGCCTGGGTGACAGAGTGAGACTCCTACTCAAAATAATAATAATAATAATAAATAAAGTGCTGGAAGACAGGAGGGAGAGAGATCTAGAAGGTGCATACGCCAAAGGAAATCACCAGCAGGCAGAAGGGAGGAGGCAGGCCGTGATGCTGCCTCCTCAGACATGAAGCCTAGCAGTCACATGGTATATAGCTCCCAGAGCCCAGGAGGGCCCGGGGTCTGCAGATGGAGGGCTGGGAAACCTTTTCCCTGGGTCAGCAGCAGGCACTCCAAGGCCCGGGCCCCTGGACAGGCAATGTCAATGTTTACAAAGAAGCCCTTGGATAGATCTATCAAAACGTTTGAATTCTGCCCTTGATATGGCTGATCTGGCATCTCTGTCCCCTCCGGGCAGGGATCACACCACCTAAGGAAGTGCTGAGTGGGCAGCAGCTCTCTGGCTAATGGGTGACTAAGGGCTGGATGCTGACAGAGGCAGCGACCGCATGAAGGACCCCCACTGTGCGCGGGAGTCCACCATCCCTTACAGGAGCCTCCCTGCACTGTGAGATGTCTGGCACTCCAGAGGGCTTCTGCTCACTACATGGCAGGGGTGGCAGAAATCAGAGCTCAGGGGCAGCGGGAGCAGCTTAGCCCTGCAGCTGGTACCGCTCATGAGGACAGAGCACTGCTGAGATGGTGGCTTCTCCCTGGGGACCTGGGTGGCCCTCTGCTTTCTGCCATCCTGTATCCACACACAAACACAACCTTCCCATGTAATCACACAGTTTAATGCTGCCCTACTATTTCAATGTGGCTCAACCACTCAAAACAAAGTTAAACCAAGAGGGAACAGCAACCTACTAGCTCTCTGTACACTGCCAGCCCATGTTTCTTTCTTTGAGACACCAGAAAGCCCCCGACCCTCGTCCCTCCTACAAGCAGGGGCCCAGGACCCCGGGACCACTGTGCCACTGGTGAGGCTGCTGTCTGGGGAGGTGCTCAGGCTGGCGCTGACGGCGACAGGGCGGGAGTGCTGGAGACAGCGATCTGTACAGTCACCAAGGGCATTCGGCCCTGGAACAAAAATCACTGAGACAGAAACAGATCGAGCCACAGTTGTTAAGTGAGATCCTTTCGGTGAGGATCAGGAACAAAGCTTCTTAGGCTGCTATTCTGGAATTCCCAGTTAAGTAACAAGGCATGGGGGGAATCACAGGGTCCCTATCTTGCGTCCTGACGCTGCCTCTCAACTGGGTTAAGGGAAACTAGGGCAGGCTGGCCATGGCGGTCCCAAGCCAGTTGGGCCTCGCCACAACAGGGCATCTATTTATCTAGCAGGCTTCTGAAGGGTAAATTAGCAGCTGGTGTAGTAACTATTTCCTCGTCAGCCTCCCAAGCCTAAAGGCTGGATCCATTTCAGGAATGACAGGTTAATAACTCAGTGATGCGCGTGATTATTAACTTCAGTGTCCACAGATTGATCTGCTCAGTGTGTATTTGCTGAACCTCCTCAGAGGCTTTCCCTGCCAGCCCAGGTGCATGATGAGCTGCGCCTGCGTCTTGGTCAGGAGCGAGCCGATGGGGCTCTGCTCCCCCACGCGGAGCTGTACAAAACCAAGGAAGGGAAATCACAGCATCAAAAAGGGATTAAAACAAGTGATTTGCTGTTTGAGCATCTAAAAAGACCCGGAACACCTATGATTCAGCAAATGGAAAACAACCAAAGAAATAACAGACAATCCAGCTGTCAGGAAAGGGGTTCTGTAAAGGCAAACGCTGTTGAAAACCTGCTTCCTATAGGGGCCTCCAGGTAACAGAGGCCTCAAGTCCTCTACCTGTGCGGGTGTGCATGTGCCACCTTTGCATTCCAGCAGGGTCTATTACATTCTCCTGCTCCCTTCGCCCGGTTATATTACAGAGGTAGGGTGTTAATGGTGGACTTGATGAAGATTGAAGACCCATTTTCTCCCCCTGGAGACCAGTCTGACTTGAACAAATTGAGAACAAAGCAACCCCCTTCTGCCCTTGGAAGAAAACCTGTCTGTGTCCGCTTTTGTAGCCAGGTGAGTGGTCAGCTCCTCCCTGGAAACAGGGGTAGGGGGCACTCAACAAAGACCCCTGCTCAGGGAGGACCATTTCCTGCCATCATCTGGGCCCACCGAGTCACACCAGGCCCGTGGCTTCCTTTATTGGTGCTGTCGGCTGGGTGAGCGTGAGGTGGAGGCTGGGCTGGAGGGCAGCGAGCTGCTGCTGGGTGCCCGCAGGGCATGGGGGTCAAGCTGCTGCCCGGCTGGGCTGGCGTCCCCAGTCCCCGATTCCTCGCTGTTTTCCTCCTTCTGGCTGTTCTGCTGCTCTGGACACTCAAAGTGGACACAGTGGAACACCTGGGTGGGACAAGGAAAAGATCCCATGAGTGGAGGGTCAGCACGGCCCCAGAGCCTCCATGAGTTGGGAAACTGTCCTGCCCAGCTTTGGAGGGCTACCACACAGGGTTAGAGAAGTCCTTCCCTGGCCCAGACATCTGACAGCAACGAGAAGGATGCAAATGCATTTTGGCCAGTCAGGGAGTAAATGAGCCAGTGGTCCACAAGTTGCAGACACCACAACATGGATTCCCATAAAATGTTCACACTGGACTGCTCCATTTCTCTTACTTTTGTCTCATGGGCTCTTTTTAATTTTTTAATTAGTTTGTTTTGCATTTGGCTGTTGGGTTAAAAAGTCAGCAAGAGTTGACTGTGGTGATGGTTGCACAGCTCTGTCCTTTAATGATAGGTCCTCTAATAACATTTTGTTCTAACAGTGATGAGAAAAAAATTGATTCCCAGTCAGGGCCACTGTTTGTATGTAGTCTGCACATCCCCCCATGTTTGCATGGGTTTTCTCCGGTTCTTCCAGTTTCCTCTCATATCCCAAAGATGCACACGTGAGGTACACTGGCGAGTCTACATGGGCCCAATCTGAGTATGTGTGTGTGTGTGTGTGTGTGTGTGTGTGTGTGTGTGTGTGTGTGTGTGTGTGTTTGCATATGTGTGGGTATTAGTGTGTTTGTGTGCATATGTATGTAGGTGTTCGTGTATGTATGTATGGATATTAGTGTGTGTGTGTGCACATCCTATGATAGGATATGTCCTGCCCAGGACTGGTTCCTGCTGGGCACCTTGAGATGCTGGGAGAGGACATGGCCACCAGAGACCCTGAACTGCAATGACTGGGTAAACAATGATATTGCTTGTCTTTTAAATCATTCTTAAATGTATGGATAGCTCACATTTCTTTCAGTGTGTAATATTATGTTTTGGTCTTTATTTAGAAGTTTGGTGATATTTTTGTCACTGGAAATACACTGTAGGAGCTTCACTCTTGTTCACATGAATTAGCCTCTGGTAAAACTGGTTTCCTTTCCCTTAGAGTCATTTCCCTTAAAGTCAGTTTCTAAGAACCTAGCAACAGGTGTTAAGTGAGGACTTCCTGCATACTAAAAACCACAGAATTGTCCCCTTTAAGTGAGGTGTCTGGTATGGTGAGAATTATATCTCAGTAAAGTTATCAAAACAGCCAGCAGGTCACTTGTCTCTGACAAGGTCCTGACACACCATCTCCTGGTCCTGCGAGGGTAGAGCATGGACCAGGCCACACACTGTGCTAGAAGGGGACTTGGACTTTACGGGGCTCGGACTAGCCTGGTACAGGTGCCCTCGACTGGAGGAGCCAGCCGGCTGGCTGACGCTCCACTCCAAGAGCTAGCAAAACTTGAGTACCAGGGACTCTGTGCTAGCCACTGTGCACACAGGGCACACTGGGCCAGCGCTGGGCAGCAATGGTGAACCTGACTTGCGTGGTGAGCAGTGGGTACAGGACAAAAGGGTGGAGGGGCTGGTGGTCACAGCCTTCCCATGGGCCCCTTCCTCACAGTACTTGGGTACACAGCCTTCCACTGTAGAATCCAGTTGCCAGAAAAGATGCAGTGGCCACTGTGGGATTATACTGGAAAGGGGAATTCCATGCTTACCTTGCTGCATCACTATTTTTTCCATATTCCCACTTCAAGTTCACATTTCAAAATCTCCTAAGTTCCCATTTCAAAATCTCCTCTGCAGGCCAACTGAGGCCATGTGCTTTCCTGGTATGTCCAGTATTGGCTGTGGCCGTTTCCTTAGAGTGAGCTGGCTTCTGTCTTTGAAGGGCAGGCGCTCAGTCACTGTCCTGCCTCCTGCAGGCCTCACAGCGGCAGTGGCCCCAGGTAGTCTGTGTCTTCTTCCTTTTCCTCTTTTCCTTTCTACCTTTATTTATTTATTTTTAAAATAAAATCTCCCTCTTTGGGCCCATTGGCAGGCGTTTACCTGTCAACAGGCAGAGGGGCCTAGGTCACTGGGAGAGCCTTGTATGGAAATCTGACAATGATTTGGGCAGCCAGTTCTGCCTGAGCTGGGCAGGGTAAATTTGAAAACCATCCTCTAGGTGGCAACTATTAATCCACTCTTCTCCATCAGCTCCACATCCGGTCAGCTATCAAGACCATCTTCCGGTGGGTTCATCACTTTTCTAAGCACCAACCCAGTGACAGGCAGAGGCAGGCACCCGGCAGGCTCTGCGAGGGGCCAGGATCCTCATGGCTCCCCCTACTAAGCTCCTCGTAACTCAGCAAACATCGTCTTCTCTTCTGCAGTATGACAGAGTCACTCTCTGTCCCCATCACCCTGTATGATGGCAGCATTTTACTGGCCCTCCCTCCTCTGACACGGGAGCTCTTTATCCTGTCCCGTCATGTTCTGTAATCGGTTATTTGTGTAATCCCTGCTCTTGCTGCTCCTGTCAATATCTCCGGGGGCTGCTCCTCCGATCATCTGGCTGACACTAATCCTGGAATTGACTTACATTTGTCCTCCTCCTCATTACCTTTTCTCAAACTCTCCCCTCTTGTATTGAATGGTTTTTCTCTCCTTTTGCTCTTGCAAGGTTCTCTACAGTTCTGCTAATTTCCAGGCCAGCTCTTCCCACACGGGCCCTGCGAGCCTTGGGGCGCCTCCTCCCCCAAGGCCCCGCCCTCTCTGCTAGCCTCATCTAGGATCTGTCAGTTCCTATCTGACTCAAGGACCAAGGCTCAATTGTCCTTCCACCTGTGCAGGTTCTTACCCAGGAATAAACGAATCAATAAAAAACCCTGGATTAAGAAATAAAGCTAAAAAGATCTCAGCGCAGCCTAGGGCTGCAGTTTGTTCTTCAGAGCGTGCCTCTCACCTGAGGAGAGGTCCTGTATGCCATGCTGTCCCTGAGGGGCAGGTGGTCTCTGCTTGGTACTATGCTGGTCAAAAGCCCCGCAGACTCGCTGTCTGTGGTGAGCACATGATAAACGTTCCTGTCCTGACGTCCTGACTCTCATCAGTGCCCTGGTCCCATTGTTATTCCCATTTCCAGCTGAATTTATCTCTTGTCTAACTTGGGTGGCGTTAACTGCACAACTGTGTTTAGCCCATTAACCAATCTGTTTCCAAGTAATATTGCAAATGGCTGCTATTCCTAACACACCTAACAACACTGGCGGCCAATCTCAGCTGGCTGTTTCTGTTTCCTCACAAATATTTCTCCGGGAATCAACAGGAAAGAGTCATTTAAAAAAGACAAACAGATTTTGATTACAGACTGGATAAGACTGATAAGGGAAAGAAAAGTATTTATTTATTTATTTATTTATTTTTTTGAGTTGGAGTCTCACTCTGTCGCCCAGACTGGAGTGCAGTGGCCGCTCCCGGCCACCGCAGCCTTGACCTGCTGGGCTCCGGCAATCCTTCCGCCTCAGCCTTTCAAGTAGCCGGAATTACAGACGCGCGCTACCATGCCCGGCTAATTTTTTTTTTTATTTATTGTAGAGATGAGGTCTCGCCTGCCCAGGCTGGTCTCGAACCCGCGGGCTCAGGCAATCCACTCACCTCAGCCTCCCAAAGGTGTGGGATTACAGGCTGAGCCACTGAGCCCGGCTAAGAAAAGTATTTTCTGGAAGGGACAGGGACTACAGAAGGTGGTGCCACACAAGGCAGCAGGGTCAGGAGAAATCATAACTTTTCCTCCCTGACACCATGGAGTTCCTGGTAGGCTCTTCGAGTTAAGGGGGCCCGGAAGCCCCAGGCAGTAACTGCCTGCTGTGCTCCCAGTGGCTCTGCAAGGAGCCAGGGGACTCAAAGCCACTCCCAGCCTGTGACCCTGGAATCCTGACTCACTTTAATGTGGGCCCCTGGGGGCATCTCCATGAAGCCACACAGACTCTGCCAGGTTCCAAGACAACAACACAGGCAACACTGAATTTTAAGTCACAGTGTGGTGAAGATTTTAAGTGAGAAAGAGGGTTTTGTAGAGAGATGCTGAAGAAGGAGGCCTGCGGGGTGGGGTGGGGGGGTGGAGATCAGAGCCAGCAGGCTAAGGGCAGCAAGTCCAGAAGGCACAGGCCTCTGTGCACCAAGCAGAGTTGGTGCACGTCACATGCAGCAGGCATGGCTAGAGGACAAGAGCCTGCACGTGTGCATGGGAATAGAAGGTGCATATGAGTCTGAGGTTGGAAGGCGCATGCATGCATGCCACAAGGAGGCACCTCCCACATGCTCACTGGCCGAGGTCCCAAGCCCCCCACAAGGTACATGTCCAGTGAGGCCAGTGCTGCCAGCAGGGAGCCCCTAGGGGGGAAGGGACCCAGCCAACCTGGGAGTCTGGGAAGACCTTCTGGAGGAGGAGACCTCTGCGATGAGTCTGGAAAGATGAGTCAGAAAGAAAAGGCGGAGGAGGCAGAACCTGGGGTGGCAGGAAAGAGGAAAGAAAAAGGGTCTCCTGCCAAAGGGTGATGACAGAGAAAGGCAGGCCTGGGAAGCCTGGAGTGCAGGAAGGTGTGGGCAGGTGGGGAGTGGGGGTAGTGCAGGGGACCAGAGGCAAAGCCCAGTGGGTCAGGGTGAGGGCCTGGCCCAGAACAGGGCAGGGAGCCTGAGACTCTGAACAAACTAATATTTCTTAAATTTCAAAAATATTACGGCCAGGCATGGTGGCTCACACCTGTAGTCCCAATACTTTGGGAGGCTGAGGTGGGATAACTTCTTGAGCCTAGGAGTTCAGCCTGTGGAGAGAATTTGTCCCTACAAAAAAATTAAAAAATTAGCTGGGTGTGGTAGTGTGCATCTGTAGTCCCAGCTACTCAGGAGGCTGAGATGGAAGGATTGCTTTAGTAAAAGAGGTTGAAGCTGATGAAGTAAGCCATGATTGTGCCACTGCTTTCCAACCTGAGAGACAGAGTGAGACCTCGACTAAAAAAAAAAAAAAAAATTCAAAGGGAATATGTGTTTGTGGTGACAAATTCAAATAATGTAAAGTGTTTTACAACAGTATACAACAACAAGCCACATGCGAGCCTGTCAGGAACACTGGCTCCTTCACTGGTGGCCATGCTGTTGGGGCTGGGTGTGAAGCTGCCTCTGCCTCCTGGAGAGGAAGGAGGATGCATGCCTGTGCTCTTTTTATGCAGAAACAGAAGGAGGGTAGTCACAACAACAGCTTGGAGGAGGTTGTCACTACAACTGGGAGAGAGGGCAGGGGGGTGGTGGTGGCACCTGGACAAGTGCCCCTGCCTCTGCCCCTCCCGCCACATTCACAAGATCCTCGCCACTTCCTTTTCTCACCAGGTACCTCTGGGCCAAGCCCTCAGCCTCCCTCTGCTTGGGAGCTCCTATGATTCAATTTCTTTTCTCCAAACCTTCCCAAGACTGCAATACCCTCAGAAAGGATGTGACCAAAAGTGGATGAGGCATGCCGGGAGAGACACACTACTGATTTATGCAAAACCATTACTCCGGTCGCCACATCATTTTCTCGTCCCCTTTTCAGCAATCATGGATCCCATTAGCCTGTTTGATTGCACTGCTCAAAAGGGGCACCTTCGCTGAACCATCTTCAATGGCCTCTGTATCTCTCCCCCGGGAGGAGCTGGCTAATTTGGAATGTAGCCGTGTATATGAATCCGACACAGCCTTAGTCACAATCCGGGTATCCTTTTTTGTAGCTGCTGTTTATTATCACTTTGCCTTGCATCTCTGGGAGCCATAACTCTCGACATGTTTGAGATAGTCTGGGGTGTTCTTTTCTCCGTGAACCCTGGACAGGATGTACATAAACGTACCAGCTCTTTCTTGGTGATCAGGCTAATTCCTCAGCTGGCTGCTGTCTGCCGCCTCTCATTAGAGGGATTCCCCAAGCACGATTTGCTCCACATATCTTCAAGGTTTTTAAAAGTAGAAGCCTCTGCTAATTTTCCCAAGTTGGCCTAGGAGTCCACTGTGAATTGTAGCAGAAATTGGGGAAATTTAATAAATGTTGATCAATGACTCTGCCTTGCTTTCCTGGTTTCTCCTGAGTAATTTCCAGACTCCTTTCATGCCAACCAATACAAATAGGATTTCTAATCCAAGCTTTCAATTTATATTTACAAGGAGACGTATCTTTATAAAATAGATATAGACCATAAAATAGACCATCTCTCAATGCTGTCTGTCAATAAATCAGACACAAAGCCAAGGCTCTGACTCTCACTCCCCCAAAGACCCCTATTTTCCTTTCTCAGTGGCTGCTGTGGTGGCATCACATGCCCACCCAGCACTGGGTCAACACACTTGATCCTGACAATGATCTCAGGGCAGAAGCTAAAAGTCCAGCTACAACTTGGAGCAGTTTTTGTTTCTTTAAAAATAAAGACCAAGTACTTCCAACAAAACATCTCTTTTTATAAACCTTAGTCTTATACGTGCATCTGAATAGCCCGACACATTATTATTATTTTTTTTGAGTTGGAGTCTCACTCTGTCGCCCAGGCTGGAGTGCAGTGGCACGCTCATGGCCACCCCAGCGTCGACCTACTGGACTCCAGCGATCCTTCTGTCTCAGCCTTCCAAGTAGCCAGAACTACAGGCACATGCTACCATGCCCAGTTAATTTTTTTATTTATTGTAGAAATGAGGTCTCACCGTGTTGCTCAGGTTGGTCTCAGACCTGTAGGCTCAGGCAATCCTCTTGCCTTGGCCTCCCAAAGTGCTGGGATTACAGGTTTGAGCCACCGTGCCCAGCCCCAACACATTATTTTTAAGGCATCATTTCACAGGGTTACATTTCCATGGTGAGCAATAATTTTTTTTAGGGTTGCTTAGCATGGGTGATAGGATACCCAAATATTTTTGCTTATTCCTACTAGGTATAGAAGTACGTTTCTGGGTGACAATGCTTATATATGGCAATAGTTTTTTCGCTTATTTTTTTAAACTTTCCTACATTATCTTCCTCTGTCCACATAGTCCAGGGTACCCACAGATCACTGGATGTTTGCTGTTTGGAAGGTTTTGGAAAAAGAGCTTTTCCAATATGTGTCACCTCAGGTGGTCTTGGAACTCATGACCACTGTTTTTCATGTATGTATACTCCAGAGTTCTGGGGAGAGAGATTCATTATCTTGTCTTAATTAATTTGGCCACAGAGTGGTGCAGAAATGATTTATTTAAAAATTAAGAAACAAAAGAAGGAAAGTTTTCTTGTTCACAGGTTTCTGGGATGTCCTCCCACCTGGTAGGCATGGCCTCACCAAGGCCCCTTCCTACTGGACAGGCACTTAGAGAGCCTAGCCATGGTCCACTCTCCTCACAGTGCCAGCCCGTGTGGACCCCGCTGCCCAGGCGGTTTTGTACTTCATGTGACCAGGCTTAGAGTGTGCATTTTGTCTCAAGAAGCTCCAGCTGCACAAAACTTTCTGGCCTCACTACCACTTCTGTTGAGCAGTGGACTACCATCTGAGTTTCCATCCACTGCACTGCCTGGTGGCTCCGGGCATTCATCTGCCCAGATCTGTGGGCACCTTCTCCTGGGCCAGTTAAGGATGTAGAGTTCTTGCTGCTCCAATATAACAGGTTAAGGACTGTACAGTGCTTGAAACAATGATATGTGCTTAACGTGGAGTCACTTTTTCTCTCTTTTTCTAATAAAATCTTTTACAATAAATATTTAAAAATAAAGATACCCATAGAAGATCTTTTATAATCATGCAACAAATTAAGTGTTTTTCTGTCTTTTTCCCTGTCTTATTAGAAAGAAGCCTTTGAGATGTAATTCAGATCCAACTGGAATTCTGCTGCTTGGAAGGTTCTGGGAACAAAAAGCCTTTCCAATTCATGCCATCCCAGGCAGCCCTGGAATTCCTGACCACTGTTTTTTATGTGTATATACTCCAGAGTTCTGG
The DNA here is from genome assembly GCF_000164805.1 of Carlito syrichta. Classification (NCBI taxonomy): domain Eukaryota; kingdom Metazoa; phylum Chordata; class Mammalia; order Primates; family Tarsiidae; genus Carlito; species Carlito syrichta. The sequence goes on from NW_007252943.1 coordinate 1,615,536, forward strand.
GGAGAGAGATTTACTCTTGTATCTTAATTTGGCTTATAAAAGTGATAAGTAAATTAAATCTTATAAACCAGAGTTCTCCTTATTTTAAAGATAAGTGTCCTGAGGGGCACGGAGGTCAGGTGCCTTGTTGGGGTCACATAGCTGGTCAGAGGTGAAGCTGGCACAGTGCCCAGGTCCCCTGCCCCTGGGTCAAGCCCCTCCATTCCTTCCACTGCCTTCTCACGCCTCCTCGGCTCATTCCTGCCTCCCTGCCCTGTGATTAGAGCTGTTTTGCAGAGTTCACTTCTAGACCCTCCGCCCCCTCAGCCAGACTCTTCTGAGGTACCTGGGCTTATCATCACCTGTGGGTGGAATCCCTAAATCCACATCTGTTTGGATGACTCGCCTTTCACTGCCCCTCCCCTGCCCTGTGTTTTCTTGTAACCAAATGCTGTCAGACTTTCCCACAGCTATCACAGTTCTACCATTCTCCAAGGACATGGCCATCAAAGTCTTGCTGCAATCTTCAGTTCTGCCTTGTTCCAGCTCCAGGTTGTCACAAGTGATCCTGAGAGCTGACTTCCCTTGGAGTCCCGCACCAACGCTCTGGCCCCTGGTCAAACATTGGTGTGGGATTGTGTGCCAGGCACTGGGTAGGGTGCTGGGGACACAGACATGCCACAACAGTCTCTAGCAAGAGCTATAGTGTAACAGGGACCCAGTCAGAGCCTCCTGCTATGACTACTATGCAAGTCACATGTGCCAGCTGTCTAGAGGCCTGGCTGTCCATGCCCAGGCTCCTGATGTACCTGTGCTGCCTTCTCTCTGGCCCAGCACCTAGTCCTGGCATGCATTGCACAGGGCATCCATGGTGCCATCTGAAAAATGAGTTTGTTTCCATTATTTCTATTCCCAAGCAGGTTTTCTTTGTGGGCATCCCTTTCCAGTCATTGGGATAGGAAACCCCTGGAGGGCCAGGTTCTCTCCTCAGCAGAAGCGGAACTTGAAGGCTGGAACTCTCTCTGCAGACCAGGAGGTTTCGAAGGGAGGGGCCTGTTTCTCCGTTTGTTCCCAATCTGTCTGTGGCTCTGCCACCAGGATGTCTGCTTCATGCTGCAGCTGACCTGCTGGGAATTCTGGCCTTGGGAGCCAGTGTGTGAGTGCTTTGAGGTGCTTCTCGGCTGACATGACAGCCTCTAGAGGATGCTGCAGGGGAAGTCCCTGGGGAGCCAGAGAGGGTGTATAATCAAGTCTGGGGAAAGGGTCCTGGGAAATCATTATCGCCAGGTCAGGAAGGAGCATTTACTTAGGGTTTTTTTTTTTTCTTCCTCTTTTTAGTCTGTTTCTCTGTTGTTGGTGTTTTTTTTCCCACTAGAGCCGCATGTTGCTATGGGAACAAGGATGGCACTGGGAGCCCAGAGCCACTCATCGGCCTGACAGAAGCCTGTAAATAAATTCTGCCTCACTCCAGGCTCAGAGCCAAGTGGTCCTGGAGGGCAGCTCAAGCAGCCACTTGCAGACTTTCTGTCCTGCTGGTGCTGGCCTGTGCAGACGCTCCTATACAAGCTCACAGACCAATTACTATCCCTAACACGGCAAGCAGCAGGTGTGTGGAGTGGTCAGCAGCCTCCTATCTCTGAAACCCTCCAAGTCACAAACTCATTCATGGCTACCAACCCCGGGGCCAGGATCACTTGATTCATTTTACAGATGAGGAGACCTCTCCTCCAGGGCTGCCCCGCACCCCTCCACACCAGCTGCTGCTGCTGCCATTTACGCCACTATCCTTACATGCCCACCATCCAAGGGGGCAGCTGTTTGAAATGTCACCCAAAGTTAAGGTGCTCTTCATAGGGAGAGATTTCTATCAGGCATCCCCTTAAGGAAGGGCCCTACCTTGGTTTTTCCCTGAGATCTAGCACAAACTGATGTACACAGTGTGCTCATGGGAGTTGCCTGCTCATCAGCATCTGACTCAGAGTCATAAGCCAGGGCAGAGCCAGGCTCACGGTGCAGGTCACTAACTGTTATGCCTTTCTGGGAGTCTCAGCAGCTGGATGTTGACAGCCAGACTGCCTGGATTCAAATCCTGACTCTGCCACTCAATAGAGGGGTGACCTTGTACAAGTCAGCTTCAGTTTCCTCATCAATGTTTCCTTTTCACTTAAAACCAAGTTTTTTGCTGTGGAAACTACACTAAGAGGTATAGTTTCCTTTATAAACCCTACCTGGGTCAAGATCCAGTGGAGTACTCCCCACCCTAAGGAAACCACAGTTCTGGCTCAGCTAATCATCATTCCCTTGCCTTCTTGTTCTTAGTGGTTTTACCACTTGTGTAGTATAAATGCTACAGCTTAGTTTTAAAGGTTTATATGAATGTAACCTTTCTCTGTGTATTCTCTGGTATCTGGCTTCTTTCCTTTAATGCACTGTGATAGTCATCCATGTGGCCCTTGGTCCACTGTCCGATCCACTGTGCTGTGGCTGTCCATTCTTGGTGGATAGATGACCAGAAGTGTCCCGATGGGTCTGGGAGGAACAATGCTGTGCTGAAAGCTTCCTCATCCTTGTATCCTGAACTTGGATAGGAGCTTCTTCAGAGAATTCACATAGGAGTGGAACTGCTCAGTCACAGGACGGACATGCACCATGTTCGGCTTCGGGAGAAAAAGCCAAACTGTCTCCCGAGCAAGCAGGTTGCTTCGCGCTCCCGCAGCACTGGAGGAGGAATGACCGCTGTGCCACATTTTTGCCCACACTTGGTATGGAGTTTCCTCACCTTTAAAACGAAGGTGAGAGTGGAACCCACTTCACATATGAGGATTACACAATGTAATAAATATAAAGGGCTTGGAAGAGAACCTGGCACACAGTAAGTGCTCAGCAAATACTGCTTGCTTTGGTCATATATATTATGATTACTTTAGCAAACAATCCTAAGCTAGGAGATGCTGCAATATTAGGTAGTCACACTTCTCCAGTTATAAAAGTTTCTGGATTCCGGTTTAAGAACATCTTCAATAGGACTACAGAAACTCCATTCCAGACTCATGGACTGCTGTGGCCTCTAGGTAACGAACAGTTGTGTTACTCAGTCTTTATTTCTCTGTTTGACTGGCTGACTGGGAGAGAGAGAGGTGGCTTGCAGATCGAGTCATTCGTCCATTCGCTCAGCTCCAGGATGCTCCCCACTCATATTCTCCAGGTGCCACAAAGACTAGCATGACACAGTCTCTCTCCTCGCTATACACATTCAATAAGTAAAATGAAACCTGGAGCTGCCAGAAGCCTGTCAATGCCATCCTCAGTTTCTATTATTGACTTGGCAACAGTCTTGTGAGTAGGAACCCTGTCTTTCTGTGCTGTAGAGAGTTTACTTTTCCTACAGTCTTAATCCCCAGGGCTGCTTGTGTCCCTGAGCTCTAGGTCTCCTGAAACATTGCTCCAGAATTTTCAAACCAGGGTTTTCATAAAAGCCATGAAAAGAAACAGGCATATCTTCTATTTCTTTGACACTACTGACTGATTTTCACAGGTCCACAGACTTGATCTCATTTAGACATAGATGGATTTCTTTAAGGATATGGGTGTGTGACTTTGTTATTTTGCTAAGACAATTAATGAAATGAAAATGAAGGGGTTGTGGGAGATAGCCTATGTCAGAACCAGCATGGCTCTGAGCAGTCACTGGGGTTGAAACGTAAGGTCCGCCATGACATTTATGGTGTTATTGATAAAGACCAGTTTCTAATCTTTTCCAGACAGGAGAGAGACAGAGGGGAGAAGTGTCTGCCTTCCCAGTGTCTCAGAATCAACTGGCAGTGAAGGCAGGTGGGCAACGACACAGGAATGATCCTAGGTTTGCTAAGGTGGCAACTGAGACCACCATAAAGTGACTGAGGTAATGGCCAAGAAGGGCCTTTTTGGCCACAGGCACTGAGGAGAATCAAATGAAGGGAAGCAATGGAGCAGAGGGCGTATGCTGAAAGACAAACCGACATGTCTGCCATTTGGAGCTTGGCATAGGGAAAGATGTAGGAGTGGGCAGGGAGAGGATATGGGAAAAGTGTCCAAAGGTAAGAAGAGACAGGTGAGACCAAGCCAACCAAGTGGAGGTTACAGAGCAAAGGGAGAGGAGACAACACACTGGCAGGAAACTAGAGATGAACATCTGAGTTAAGCAATGTGGACGATGCTGAGCAGACAAAGAGCAGCAGGGCATGGAAGGAAATGGGGGTGTCTTTAAGAGGTAAGCATTAGGGGAATTTATTGACAGAAGTCGTAAATGTAGCTAAGAAATTAAATGAATTCATTGCTGCAGTGTTCACAAAGGAAGACGCGAGACAGATGCCAGTGGCAGGCATCCACTTCCCAGAGGAGAGGGCTGGGATGCTGCAGGAAATCAGAAGCGTGCCAATGCAGGTGATCAGGAAATCTAACCTCCACACACTGCCGAGGCTGCTGCTGCCTGAGAGCTGGGCAGCCCTGGGGAAGTGGGAGAATTAGCATGTAGCAGACAGATGCTGAGCCTCTGGGAGCAGGAAGGCCTGGCTGACGGGAGAGACAGACACACTCCTACAGTGGGGCAGGAAATCCCAGCCTGTCTTAGATGAGCTCAAGGCTTTCACTCACCACCTGGTGTCTGCCCTCTGCTGGTCCACAGCGGCAGGACATTTGGAGGCCAGGGTGGTTTCCATGGTCATAGTCGCATAGTTGTGAACTCACTGGGCTCCTAGTCCTGTTTAACTACTTAGGGTCTCTCTTAACTGCTGCCAGCTCTGGCCACTTATACACTGTCCGGGCCACTTCTCCCCTTTTCCCAAACTGCCCATTTACCATCTCCTCACAGGAGCCCCTCCACGATGCATGGCCTACCATCCTCAGCTCTCCCCACAGGAATATCTCTGGATAGGGCAGCACCTACAGAAAACAGGCCTACCTGGGTGATGTGGCAGAGAGTTTATTCATCTACAATTCTTTTTATGTACACAAAGTTACTTTTCCATGCTAAAACCCAATTCCACCTATACTTCTTGAAATTAGCACAAAGTCTTTGAGTTCACAGACATTCAATAGCTAAAGGGAAACAAGTCCTGGCTCTGACTAAAACAAAAGCCACTGCTAGGGACTGCATGTTACTGTCCCTGCCAAATTCATATGCTGAAGCCCTGACCCCTAGTGGAATGGTATTAGGAGATGGGGCCTATGGGTGGTGATCAGGTCTAGACGAGGTCATGACAGTAGGGGCCCCATGATGGGATTAGTGTTCTTTTTTTTTTTTGAGTTGGAGTCTCACTCTGTCACCCAGACTGGAGTGCAGTGGCTGCTTCCGGCCACCGCAGCCTCGACCCGCTAGGCTCCGGCAATCCTTCTGCCTCAGCCTTCCAAGTAGCTGGAACTACAGATGTGCACTACCATGTCCAGCTAATTTTTTTTTTTTTTAAATTTATTGTAGAGATGAGGTCTCGCCTGCCCAGGCGGGTCTCGAACCTGCGGGCTCAGGCAATCCACTCACCTCAGCCTCTCAAAGGTGCGGGATTACAGGCTGAGTCACCGAGCCCGGCTGGGATTAGTGTTCTTATATACAAAGAGAAAAAAGAACAGTTTGTTCTTTCTGAGAGCTTGCTCCAAGGAAGGCAATGTGAAAACATAACCCAGACCCTGCTAACATGCTGACCTGGACTTCTAGCCTCCAGAACGGTGAGAAGTCAATATGTGTTGTTTCAGCCTCTCAGCCTATGATATTCTTTGATAGCAGCCCAAGCAGATTGAGACAGGAGCTGGTGTTGCTTGGCAAACAAACAGGGACAAATCGAGAAAACCTTGTATCCCCTGCCCTCTAGGCCACTCTCCAGGGGTGTCTTGACCCCTATTTCTTTTCTTTTTAAAAAAAAATTTTATTTTAAATATGTGGGGTACAATTCAGGGTTAGGTATGCAAATATTTCATTATGCAGGTAACCTTGTTGATGAGGTGTGTATCCCCTATCCCTGGCAGTTTCCCACTACTGCCAATCCCTTTCTTATAGTATTAATGATAGTTGTTCAAGGTCTGCTAATGAGTAAGAACATGTGATACTAGATTGTTTCTGTGCTAGATCACTCAGTATCCATCCAAGTTGCTGCAAAGTTCATAATTTTGTCCTTTATGGCTGTGTAATATTCCATTGTATATATGCGCCACATTTTTTTTTTTTATCCAGTCCTCTTTCAATGGGCAGCATGGTTCGTTCCATGTTTTTGCTATGGAAACAATGCTGCAATAAACATGTGTGTGCAGGTATCTTTTTCATAGAGTGATTTGAGTTCCTCCAGGTATATTTCTCGTAAGGGGATTACGGGGTCTTATGGGACAAACTCCTATTTCACAGTTCTGGCTCCCTGGGACTTGGCTTAGGGTTGTCCTAGACTATCATTACCAGCCTCCTTTCCTCAGTTGCTGTCTCCCTGCCCACCACCCCCATAAAGCAGTGAGCGCCCTCCAATCTGTGCTGTCCTCCCAGGTCTCCTCTCAAGCTGTCACCTCTGGAGGCCTGCCTGACCAGCCCACATCACCTCCTTCCTTGATGGGACCCTGTCCTTGACACCTCTGAACTTTGCCATACTGGCTTACACACATATCCACTGTTCTCTAAGATAGGGGATATTACTTTTTCCAAATAATGTCCCAGAACTCAGTATGCTGCAGTTAAAAAAAAAAAAAATCCTCTTTGAGGGCTTGCTATATTCTTAATACCCTATGGAATTCGATTTTATTGTGTCTTCTTGTGTGCTCTGAGAATGATATTCTATTTATTATTTATTTTATAACTTAAGATGTTTTCCAGTTGGCAATACCACTTTGAGGTTTTTTTCCCTGATCAATAATGGATTCAATAAGGCAACTGAGCAAGTTATTTATCAGCCCAATGGGACCAATCACAGTTAACTAGTGACCTACTAGACAACCCAATCAAACTGGTTGGTCCAGTCTCCTCCAGAGACTGGGAACCGCTGCACAGGTGTTTTTGGGAAACCCATCCTGGAAGAGAGCTCTTGCACTCCAACTGGAGGCCTTTGCAGTAGGGAATAATTCTTCATCTAGCATTGCTTTGAGAAAATAATGTCCAAGATTCTTTTTCTTCCTTTGGTCACTGAGATGATGAAGCTGGGACTGAGTGCAGGTCTGGAAGTAGAAGAGACCCTGCCCAGACTCATGTTGGTGTTTCTCAGTCTTTTCTGACCTGAGAATTCCTTCTGTTATAACACAAAATTGCAGAGTTCCACTGAGAAACAAACAAACAAAAACAAAAAACTGGACTGTATAAGAAAAAAAGGCTGCAAATGAAAAATATTTATTTCTATTTTGATATGTTACTATGTAAAGATAAATTTCAATTGTTTTCAAATTTAGTAAGTAGTACACACAATAATTTAATATCGCTTAAGTGATTAGAAAAATTAGGCCGGGCTCAGTGGCTCAGCCTGTCATCCCGCGCCTTGGGAGGCCGAGGTGAGTGAATTGCCTGAGCCCGCGGGTTCGTGACCCACCTGGGCAACTTGGCGAGACCTCATCTCTACAATAAATCAAAAATTAGCCGGGCGTGGTAATGCGTGCCTGTAGTTCCAGCTACTTGGAAGGCTGAGGCAGAAGGATCACCAGAGCCCAGTGAGTCGAGGCTGCGGTGGCCGGGAGCGGCCACTGTATCCAGTCTGGGTAACAGAGTGAGACTCCAACTCAAAAAAAAAAAGAAAAAAGAATTAGCATTTATGGGCAAATTTTTAAAATATACTGTTAGTTTGAGCATCAAATATATATTAAAATATAGATACAAATGTATTTTTGGGGGGAAGAGAAGGGGAAAGGGTTGAAAAAATACCTACTGGGTACCATGCTCACTATTTGGATGACATGTTTGACAGAAGTCCAAACCTCACCATCATGCAATATACCATGTAACAAACCTGCATATGTACCCCCTGAATTTAAAATTAAAAAAAAAAAAAACCACAAGAAATAAGTTTACCTGTGTTACATCATGAAAAAAGAAAGAAGTGCTTTACTTAACTGATGTGTAGAATTCTTGAATTTTGCTTAAAAAAATTTCAGTTTTAAATTACTTTTATAATTTTTAGGTTTGTTTTGAAATAAAGAAGTAAGAGAAAAAGTTCTAGGTTTCTGTTTACAAGTTCCTTTCCGTAAGAGACACCTTATGGGAATGGATCATTTTTATTCTAAATAAATAAAAAGGCAAAATAAATATAAATTATCACAATATTTTCCCTTTTAAAAGTGTTTTTTTGAAGTACAAGGAACACCTTGTTGTTTTCTGAGCAAATTTGATCCCACAACAATACAGGATGGCCTGCTCTGTAATATGTGAGGTCCAGTTACTAGATGAAAATTCAGAGTTCAGAAAGCAAGAGAGATGTTTTCTCCTTCCTCCCACAGCCTCTTGAGCTGTCATGGTGTTTTATATTTGCTACTTTATGCTGCACCTTCATAGGGATATGTACTCCAGCCAGTGCAGCCCCACATAGGCACCCAGGACCCTGTCCTGTGACTCATACTCAGGACTCACACCAGACCCTGGCCCTCCCCATCCCTTTGACAGGGCCACCACTGGAGGTGGAGGGTGGCAGAAGTCGTGGGGCAGGACAAGGAGAGGGAGGCCAAGCAGCAGAACCAGGGATTAGGGAGTGGATAGCTGAGAACTCATCCTGGGAAGTAGATGCAGCAGGAGGAAGGATCATGTGTGGGCTAGACTCCAAGCCCTTGGGGTACGTTCCACTGTCACACAGCGTTTCCCTTACAAAACAACAATTCAAAAGTAAAAGCCTAAGAACTTCAACATGGTGCCACAGAGCATTAAACCCCAAGCATGGACCCCATGCCACTGTCCTGGGCACACGCACAAAGTCAGTCCTGTATAGATCTGAGGAGGAGTATGGAAAGGTGAAATTACAGAGTTGGTACTATTTTTATGCTGCTTTTTTATGTCTTGAATTCCAACCTTATCATTCCTCACGCTTCCTGTCTTTAACCAGAGGTCCTTCAGAGTATACACTAGACACAGAATGACTACATAAAAGCAAGAGTGTGACAAGCAATCCGAGTCAGCAGCATGGCCATCTGCTAGATACCATGCTCAGAGGAACCTCATAAAACTGTTGTCATTTGGGAGGGCCAAGGACTCTGAGGACTCAGAGTCAAGGGACAGAGTATCTGACCTCTCAAGGTCTCTGTGGTGGCTGATTCTGCAGAGAGGCTGTGGGAATAAGCAAAGCAATAGGAGTTGGCTTTCATTTGCTAGTGAGGAGACATCCAGAAATGATAATGATATCCCCACTGTGCAATACCAGGACTTTCTCTGTACCAAGCTGTCTGAACAACAGGCCATTAGCGGGCAGAACAAACAGTTCCACTTAACTTAGGATGTAGCATTTACCCGTACATCATGAAATATCACAGCACCTCTCATGAAAAGAGACCCTTACCTCATTTGCTGTGTTGTGTGTTCCAACGATCCGGATGAAGGAGGCAGGCTGCCTTTCAAAAGTTACGGACTGCCAGGACCTGAGAGAGAAATCACAACCATTTGCCTGGTTAGATGGCATAGTTTACCCTGCTGACAGTGTGGCCAAGGAGTTGCACCCCCTGAGGTGGTGCAACTCCCTAGGTACAACTTCCTAGGCCTCCTGTTCTCAGGAGACCTGTGCTTCAGGAGGGATGGGGGTACTGCTGTACCTGTTTGTGGTTGAGAGAGGCAGAAAATATACAGTGTCCTCATCCAGAAGCCTCTGCCCTCATCACAGAAGGCACTCCTACTCATTTGTGAATGTGACTTGGGATTCTTATAAAGCCCTCCAAAACAAGCACAAGTGTACATCACGACAAGAGTGTGGACAAATCTAAACACAACCGGAGTTGGTAGGAATTCATAAAATACATCTCCTCATCTATAAAATGGGACCACAATGGGGCCCATATCAGAGGACCGCCAGCAGAATGACTGCAGTAATTCATCAGACGCGCACACAAGGGGGAACATTTACTCATCACAGGAGGCTTCTGGGAGGAGGAGAGTTCCAAGGAGGGCAGGGATGTGGGAGGGCCATGGAGTCCTAGCACTTGGGGTCACTCATGATCATCTGATCTCCTACGTGAGAGACAGCACCAGCGAGGCAAGTTTTCCACAGGCCTCCATCCCTTTTTTCTTGCTCCAGTCTAGTCTCAGGACTGGTCTCTCTGGGTGGTTTCAAGAGCATAATATTTTAAGTGTCCAATATTTTAAAGGCAATTTCTCACTGATCAGCCTGGGCCAGGCCAGCTCATTTAGGACCCAGCCAGGCAGGCCCTGAACAGCCCCTGAGAGGAGGAGTTCCATGCCAGGTTTGCCACTCTGCAGCTCATCAGAATGCACCAGGGGAGTGCACGCACCCACAACTGTAAACTCCAGTCATATTTTCTGTAATAAATGTGCGGAGTTCACAGTTGTTGCCATCCTCCTCCACTCTCACGGTGGAAATGCCAGCTGCCGAGAAGCTGTTTCCTGTAATTGTCTAATTACCGAGTAAGACTAGCAAAGAAAATATATGTATTTGCAGTTTGCTTTTCCCCTTCAGTTTCAGGTGTTCCATCTTCTCTCTCGCTATGAACCTCCCACTGAGATTGATTCACTGCTGCCTGGACACCAGTCCCCTTAAGGTCATTAAAAAGTCGTTACCATCTTGTATGCAAAGCCTGTGCCTTTGAAAGCAGTGTTCTAGAAACAGAATAAGAAAAATCACCTCTCTGTAAAAGCACTATTATTCATACATGGAGGTGATGCCATCTGACCATGCCCAGGGCTTGTACTTGTGGCCCATTTTCTTGGTGGAAGACTGTTGTTCTTCCAGATACCGCCCCCTCAGTTCTCCTGGGGAGTGGGCTGAAAGGGATGGGATAGAGCTTGTAGGCCAGGGGGAGTCGGCGAGGCCCTGCAGGGTTTCCACAGGCCTAGCTGTTGCTTCCGAACTCAACACTTACTCATGTCCTTTCTCCAGCAGGTCAGGGGAAGCAAGGGGAGCTGCCCTGGCCAAAGTTCACACTGCATGGGATCTCAGTCCCGTCCCTCTCCCTATAGGAGGCTATAGTCCACTGCCTGCTTCTCAGATCATGCCTCTAGGAAAGGGAAACAGAACTAAGGACAAGCAACAACAGCCAATGACAAATATTAGGTTCAGGTCACAGTTTCACAAAAAGGACAGAGGTGGGAAGGGTGGTGGGAGTGGAGGAGATGGAGTGAAGATTTGTTCTTCTTAGCTTTCTAGCCCTGTGCCTGTCAAAGCACTTCTGGAAATAAAGGCAAAACTTCATAGTTGGAAACTCTTGGACCTCAAGAACATGTGTGGCTCTCAGAGTGTAGATGAGCTTGGAATCATGGCCCTGTGGTCCACTCACTGCCTCCTCCACAACACAGAGGAGGCCCAAGGCAGTGAGGCCTTGCTGGGTGTGTTCTGGGCAGAGCTGGGGCATGAGCCTGGGCCTCCCTTCTCCCTTGCTGCTCTCTCTCCTCCTCTCCCTGCTCCCTAGCCAGGCTTCCTCTTGGGGTGCAGGGCTCTAGTCCTACCACCCCTCGCTGTTGCTTAGGAAGCAGGGCTGGCAGGGCAGCAGCCTGAGCAGGAAGGCACGTGTGATGAGCAATAAGATCAGAAGGTCTCAATTTAATACCAATCCTCCATTACATTGCATTAATATCTAATCACATTAGAGTTCATTTTCACTAACACAGCCTGAGAGTTGGATATATGATTTCATTTTCAGCAGAACTAGATACCAATCCAAGAATAAGTATCATAGGAAGGGAAGTTGGTTTAGGATGAGGTGATGAGCATCTTTCTCTTGCCCTCCAGATCATCTCCCCTGGAAGCGTGGCTTGGTGAGGAATGAAAAGGGGCACTGGGGCACTCACCACCCAGGACTGAGCCATATTTGCAACTGCTGTGCGACTTCAAAGGACACTGACTCAGCTGAAGTTTCACAGGGCCAGTAAACCACCACCATCACTGGCTACGTGAAAGTGCAACTGCCATTTTTATTGGGTTTTATTAATAGCTGCATAAATATTCCAACTTACTAAGTACCCAGAACTACTTCTTTAGTAGGTCAAACTTCCAGGAAAGATGACAGAGCACCAGAGCCATGAGAGACTACTTGGTTCAGAGCCAGGACTGGGTGCTGGGAGGAAAGTGTTTGAACAGAAGCAAAAAGTGTCAGAAAATAAATGTGGTCTTACTTCAAGAGTTTCATAAAAGCCAAAAAACCCATACAGGATTGAACTCCCAACCATGTACTGGCTCTGGCAGGACAAATCACTACCTTCTCCTAGGCTGCGGTGTCCTCACAGTCCAATGCTGACAGAAATACTACTCACTTGGTCACAGAAATGCATCTTGAATGAAGTCTCAATTATATCCAATGGCAAATACGTATCTATACATATATGTGTCAAACAGAGATGTCTATAAGAATGTTTGCCAAAATGCCGATCCAGATTTTAGCTTTGGATGGAAGAATTTTAAGAGTCATTTGGGTTACTTTTGTACTTTTCTGTACTGTTTGTACTTGGTAGAAGGCATATGTAAGCAGTAAAAAATAAACAAATACATAATAAATAAAAAGTACTTATCTTGCCTACTGCCCAAGGATTTAATAATACAGATCACATGACATGAAGCCAGTGAAAATGCCAGCACTGCATTATTATGCAAAGTATTCCCAGTAAAGAAGGTCACTGGGTGACAGTCAAGACAGCAGGTTTTACTGTTGCTTTTTTAGAACTTGGGCAGTATGGCACAGGGGTTGAGAATATGGGCTCTGGAGCCAGGCTACCTGGATTTGAATCTCCATTTTGTATTTTTAACAGCTCTGTGACCTTAAGCAAGTTGCTGAAACTCTTTGGGCCTCAGTCTCTTCATCTGCAAAATGGAAATAATAAAAATAACAATCTAAAAATTATTTGTGAATAGTAAGTACATTAACAAAAGTAAAACATACGATGTCCACTTGTATACCTAATCCTGAATTTTACCCCACATTTTAAAAATTAAAATTGTATATATAAAGTAAGACATCTAGAAAATTGTTGGCATATACTAAGTATTGAAAAAATTAATTGATATTGTTACTACTACTACTACAATTAGCATTCAGCCAAACAAATCTGGACAGATCACAATGTGGCCCTGGGCCTCATCTGTGAGTCATCAAGTTTGATGGTATATCATTCAATGATTACCATAGAGGTTTCCAGGGGGTACCGACAGTGACTCTAATCGGCACCCATTTCTTGGAGGCAGACAGACAGCTGGGCTTTGGAAGAATTAACCAGGTATTTGTTGAATACATTCTTGAGCTTGGTACCTGCTGGTATTACAGAGGATCCATGCAAGATGTAGTGCCCACCCTTAAGAAGTCGATAATTGGCTGGGCTTGGTGGCTCAGCCTGTAATTCCAGTACTTTGGGAGGCTGAGGTCAGTGGATTGCCTAAGCCCATGGGTTCGAGACCAGCCTGGGCAACTTGGTGAGACCTCGTTTCTACAATAAATAAAAAATTAGCTGGGCGTGGTAGCGTGCGCCTGTAGTTCCAGTTACTGGAAGGCTGAGGCTGAAGGATCGCAGGATCCCAGCAGGTCAATACTGGGGTGGTTGTGAGTGTGCCACTGCACTTCAGCCTGGGTGACAGAGTGAGACTCCATCTCAAAAAAAAAAAAAAAAAAAGAGAAAGAAGTCTATAATCCCATTGGGGAGATTAGCCATCATTCCAGATTAATTAAAGAACAATGCAAAAGAGTACAGCAGTCCCAACTTACAAACTGGTGGTGTTCCAAAACTTCCCTTGTAATTGGTTGTTTGATGCTTGGAAGCAATTTTTCCACAGAAATAAAGCTATAAATGTTGATGGGGTTCCCAGGCCCACCCACAAAACTCAGATTAACCCATATTAAGTTTTAAAAAGGCAGAAAAAAATGATGTTGTTGCCATAGCAGTAATTAAACAAACCAGAAAAACAAGGGATTTAAAACAATCTAAGGCTGCTGCCTAAGGAATGAGTACTAAATACTGTAATACATATGAACTCACAGAGATGTAGCTGGAACATGGTGGGTGGTCTGATAATAAGGAAAGTAAAAAACCAGCCCAACTCTGTAATCCTAAAAAGCCTCTCCCATCTGCAGACCACTGTGTGGCTTACAAAGTGCTTTACAGCTTTGGCTCCCAACACAATCTTTGGGTAGGTAGACAGCCAATCCAAATCACCAGAGAGGTGAGAAAACAGAGGTAAAGAGGAGATACGTCATCTGTGCAACATCCCTGAGCCATCAGATGTAGAGTCAACAAGAGAAGCAAGATTTAATGACTGTTTGTACTCTCCACCAAAGGGCATGATGAGGAACTTTCAAATAATTTAGAGGTTGGGGAACTGACTATTCATACTATCCCTTCAGTTTCATTTTCCTGGTTCCTAGAGTACAGTGACACCTCACTGATATGTCTGTGTCATGAATCCAGGGCTGAAAATCACAGTGGCCAGAAACATGGGGATCACACACACAAGTGGATTCACTTACAGATCTCAGGCAAGTGACAGTCCCCTGAAGTTTCCATTTCCTATGTGAAATGGGGGTGATAACAATATAGTACATACCATTTAGGGTTGTGAGGGTTTAATGAGAAACCCAAGGAACATGGCTCATGGTGAAAGCACAGCAACTGTTGGTTATTAATATCATATTGCTATAGTCACATATACAACACACTGGGAAGGAGAAGAGGCCCAGCAGGTGCTCTCTCTACAAAAAGATCAGCACGGAGAGACAGATCCAAGACACAGAAGGCTGGACTAAAAGACAACTTCTAGGACAATATACACATGTGGGATTACACACACACGACACTGTGCATTATTCACAAAAACCTATATGCCTGCAAAATAGTTTTAAATATTCTGTAAGGCTATATGCTAAATTCATGACAGTGCCTGTCTCTGAGGAGAAGGTGAGGAGTAGGGTTGCTGATGGGAAACAAAGGAGATTTTAACATTGACTGCAATGCTTCATTTCTTTGATTAAAATTAAAAAAAGACTTGAAGTGTATGCAAAAAATATTAACTAAGGTCAATTCTGGGGGATGAGCATGTGAGTGAATGTTATATTACTTTCATTCTTTTATGTGCTTTAAACAGTTCTTGAAATAAAAAGAAAGAGAAGAGACAAAAGGAATTGAAACGGTGTTTATGTGAGCAAGAACCTGCCAGAGGTGAAATTAATTAAACAACAAGTATAAAAATTAGCGGGAAAGGTGGAGTTGGTCCCCAGTAGGGATGTGGATTTGCCAGGTGATGCTGCTGGCTCTGGCCAGCTATGTCACTGTCTGAAGGAAGAAGAGGGCAGGAGAACCAATGGGTGGGGAGAAGTGTGCAGTTGCCCTCGGTATTGGCAGGGTTTGTGTGAGTGGCTCTGGATGATGACAGTGCCCAGGCCCAAGGGTGATGGGAAAAAGCAAGACAGCAGGGCTCAGCTGAGAATGGCTTTCCATCCTAAGTTTTGTCCTCCTCTGGGGATTCTGGAGCCTATGCCAAGGGTGAGGGTGCCTAGTCTTCTAGAATCTGTGACTCTACTGCATATGCTATAAAGAGAATGCACATGTCAGAACCTTTCTGTAGCAGACCTACTGAATACTGGGGAGACAGGAATGAGAAAGGATTGGCTAGGGCCAGGCTGGTTGGAAAACACAGCAAATTGAACACATGGCTTAGTCTTTGCTTCCCTCACTAAAAGGGCAGTAAAAAAAATTTAACATATGTTTTCCATCAAATATATGTGTTATATATTAGTGGTCTCCAACCTTTTTGGTATCAGGGACTGGTTTCATGGAAGATAAATTTTCCATATACCAGGGGGTTGGGTGGGTAGAGATCATCAGGCATTAGACTCTCATAAGGAACATACAACCTAGGTCCCTCGCGTGCTCAGTTCACAATAGGGTTCCTGCTCCTTTGAGAATCTAATGGCTGCGGCAGATGTGACAAGAGGGGGATCTCTGCATATCTGCTACTCACCTCCTGCTGTGCAGCCCAGTTCCTATGGGTCTCTGGCCTGGAGGCTGGGGACCCCTGTTATCTCTCTCTCTCACATACACACACACACACACACACACACACACACACACACACACACACACAACCACAAAACAAAGACAAAGGATGAGGAGATGTGACTATCTTCCATGTCAATACCTGAAAGAAGACACACAAGAAGCAAGCGGCCTTTGGGAGGCTGAGGTAAGTGGATTGCCTGAGCCCGCGGGTTCGAGACCCGCCTGGGCAGTGAGACCTCATCACTACAATAAATCAAAAAATCAGCCGGGCGTGGTAGCGCATACCTGTAATTCCGGCTACTTGGAAGGCTGAGGTGGAAGGATCGCCGGAGCCCAGCAGGTTGAGGCTGCGGTGGCTGGGAGCGTGCCACTGCACTCCAGTCTGGGCGACAGAGTGAGACTCCAACTCAAAAAAAAAAAAAAAAAGAAGCAAGCGGATTTACACGGCAGAACCCCAGAAAGGCTTAGGTCCTTGAGTCACCAGCTATCTCTGAAGGTGGAGATGTGCAGAGGGCCAAGCCAGGAAGGACTGGTTGAAGCAACTAAAAGGAGAGGGTGCATTTTCCAAATCCCTTTCCCTTTTCCTTGCACAGTGGGGATGAGCATTCCTTAACCTTGACAGGAGACAGGTAAGTATTGTGAACAGAGGGGGTCTGGACTCTAGGGGCCAGGCACAGCATAGGGTAGGATTCTGTGGTAGTTGAGAGCAGAGGAGTTACAAGAAAACCACATGTACTACAGATGCTGTTTACAATGAAAAAAATACAGAGACTACAATTCTGCACACATCAAGAATAAAAGCCAAAGTGCCCTTCCCAACCAGCATCATAGATACAACTTCAGGAAAAAGTCTTCCCCTAAAAAACAAACTTAAAAAACTAGAAGAAGTGACTATTACACCAGATGCAGATACCAATGTAAGGAGACTGGAAACATGAAAAAGCAAGGAAATATGACATCTCCAAAGATAGTTCTCCAGGAATAGATTACAATCAAAATGAAATTCACAAAATACCCCCCAAAAGAATTGAAATTATTGATGCTAAAGAAGCTCAGTGAGATATCAGATAATTCTAAAAAACAATACAAATAAATTAGAAAAAAATCAGGATATGAATGATAAATTTATCAAAGAGGTAGATATCATAAAAAAAGGACCAAACAGAAATTCTGGAACTGAAGACTTCATTGAATAAAATTCAAAACATATTTGAAACTTCAGCAATAGACTAGATTAAGCAGAAGAAAGAATCTAAGAGCTTGAAGACAGGTCTTCTGAAATAACCCAGTGAAACAAAAATAAGTAAAGATAATTTTAAAAGAATGAACAAAGTCTTCATGATATATGGGACACCAGAAATGAACCAAATATTCAAATTGTTAGGGTCCTAGAGGGAACAAAAGCTTTAAAAATCTACTTAATAAAATAATAAATAAAAAATTCCAAGCCTAGCCAGAGACGTAGACATCTAGATACAGAAGGTTCTCAGATCACCAAACAGAAACAATGCAAAAGGTCTTCTTCATGGCACATTATAGTCAAACTTCTTAAAGTCAAAGACAAAGGGAGAATTCTAAAAACAGCAGGAGAAAAGTATCTAGTTACCTATAAATGTAAAGACATTATACTGTAAAGCAATCCCCATCAGACTAACAGCAGATTTCTCAGCAGAAACCTCAGTCAGAAAAGAATAGGATGACATATTCAAAGTGTTAAAATTGAAAAAAAAAAATCTTCTAGCCAAGGACACTGTATTCAGCAAAATTATCTTTCATAAGGTACAATGGCACATGCCTTTAGTCCTAGCTACTCAGTAGGCTGAGGTGGGAGGATCCCTTGAGCCCAGGCAATATAGAGAAAATTCATCTCTAAAAAAAACCACAATTATCCTCCATAAATGAAGAAGAAATAATGTTTTTCCCAGACAAGGAAAAGCTGAGGGAATTCACTAGACTGACCCTACAAGAAATGCGCAAGGCAATTCTAAAACTGAAGTGAAAGGATAAAATTTACCATCATGAAAACACATCAAAGTATAAAATTCACTGGTAAAGCAAACACACAAATGAGAAAGAGAAAGGACTCAAATGGTATCACTACAAAAAACTACCAAACCACAATGACAAAAATAGAAAAAAATCCAAAATATTTACCAAACAACCAGAAAGCAATTCACAATATGACAAGAAAAAAACCCTTATATCAGTGATAACCTTTAATGTAAATGAATTAAATTTTCTACTTATAGGATATAGACTTACTGAGTGAATGAAAAAACATGGCCCAATTATATGCTGCTTACAAGAAACACACTTTACCTGTAAAGATATATATAGACTGAAAACAAAGAGATGGAAAAAGATATTCCATAAAAAAGAAAACCAGAAGCAAGCAGGATTAATTATAGTTCTATCAGCTAAAACAGACTTTAAACCAAAAACAGTGGGGGGGAAAAATACACAGGTCATTAGATAACGATAAAGGGATTGATTCAGCAAGAGGATATAACAATTCTAAATATGCACCCAACATTAAAGCACCCAGATTCATAAAGCAAATACTACTAGACCTAAAGATAAAGATAAGCTCCAATACAATAATAGTAGGAGAGTCCAACATTGCCCTTTTAGCATTATACAGATAATCTAGACAGAAAATAAGCAAAGAAATATTGGACTTAATCTAGATTTTAGACCAAATGAACCTAACAGACATTTACAGAACATTTTATCAACAACTGCAGAATACGGTCTTATCAGCACATAGAACATTCTCCAAGGCAGATCACATGTTAGGTTACAAAACAAATCTCAACAAATTTTTAAAAAATTGGAATCATATCAAGTATCTTCTCAAACCACAATGGAATAAAACTAGAAATCAAAACCAAGAGGAATTCTGGAAACTATATAAATAAATGGAAATTAAACAACATGCTCCTAAACAACCACTGGATCAGTGAAAAAATTAAGATGGAAATTTAAAAATTTACTGAAACAAATAATAGCAATAAATGCCTACATCAAAAAAGTAGAAAGACTTCAAATAATCTAATGCACCTCAAGAAACTGGAAAAGCAAGAACAAATCAACCCCCTAAATTAGCAGATGGAAAAACAATAAATATCAGAACAGAACAAAATGAAATAGAAGCTAAAAAACTCAATACAAAGCATCAATGAAATGTTGATTCTTTGAAAAGATAAACAAAATTGATAAAGCACTTGCTAAACTAACAAAGAGGAAAAAAGAAGACCCAAATAAACAAAATCAGAAATGAAATATGAGACATTACAACTGATACCACAAAAATACACAAGATCATCAGAGATGAATAAATATACACTAACAAACTAGAAGCCGGGCTTGGTGGCTCAGCCTGTAATCCCGCGCCTTTGGGAGGCTGAGGTGAGTGGATTGCCTGAGCCCGCGGGTTCGAGACCCGCCTGGGCAGCGAGACCTCATCTCTACAATAAATCAAAATATCAGCTGGGCGTGGTAGCGCATGCCTGTAATTCCAGCTACTCGGAAGGCTGAGGAGGAAGGATCGCCGGAGCCCAGCAGGTCGAGGCTGCGGTGGCCGGGAGCGGCCACTGCACTCCAGTCTGGGCAACAGAGTGAGACTCCAACTCAAAAAAAAAAAGCAAACAAAAAAAAAAACAAACTAGAAAGCCTAGACGAAATGGATAACTTCCTGAACACACAGCCTCCAAGATTGAATCAGGAAGAAACAGAAAACCTGAATAGACCAATAACGAGTAGCAAGATTGAACTGGTAATAAAAAGTCTCCCAACAAAGAAAAGCCCAGAATTAGATGAATTTAATGCTGAATTCTAGCAAACATATACATAAGAAGTAATACCAATCCTCCTCAACTATTTAAAAAAATTCCCTCCAAAACAGCAGGAAATACTCCCTAATTCATTCTACAAGGCCAGTGTTACACTCATACCAAAACCAGAGAAGGATACGACGACCAAAAAAAAAAAAAAATCAACTGGGCTCGGTGGCTCAGCCTGTAATCCCGCGCTTTGGGAGGCTGAGGTGAGTGAATTGCCTGAGCCCGTGGGTTCGAGACCCGCCTGGGCAACTTGGCTAGACTGCATCTCTACAATAAATAAAAAATCAGCTGGGCATGGTAGCGCACGCCTGTAGTTCTAGCTACTTGAAAGGCTGAGGTGGAAGGATCGCCGGAGCCCAGGAGGTCGAGGCTGCGGTGGCCGGGAGCGGCCACTGCACTGCAGTCTAGGCGATGGAGTGAGACTCCTACTCAAAAAAAATAACAAAAAAACCCCAGCATTACAAGCCAATATCCCAGATGAACAAAGACATAAAAGTTCTCAACAAAAGACTAACAAACTAAATTAAACAGCACATCAAAAAGATAATACACCACGATCAACTAGGACTTATCCCAGAGATGCAAGAATAGTTTAACATACACAAATCAATAAATGTGCCACATTATATCAACAGAATGAAGGACAAAAGTCATATGATCATCTCAACAAATGCAGAAAAAACATCTGATAAAATTCTGTATCTTTTTATGATTAAAAACTTAACAAACTAGGCAGAGAAGAAATATATCTCAAAATAATAAAGGCCATATCTGACAAACCCAAAGTTAACATCATACCGAATGGGGAAAAGTTGAAAGCCTTTCCTCTAAGTGGAACAAGACAAGAATGCTTACTACTCCTATTCAGCACAGTACTAAAAGTCCTAGCCAGAGTAATCAGGCAAGATAAATAAAAGGCATCCAAATTGGAAAAGAAGAAGTCAAGTTGTCCCTCCTTGCAGATGATATCTTATACTTAGAAAAACCAGAAGACTTCACCAAAAAACTCTTAGAGCTGATAAGCAAATTCAGCAAAGTTGTAAGATATAAAATGAAATAACCAAAAAAGAAATCAAGAAGGTAATCCCATTTATAACAGCTACAATAAATAAATAAATAAATCTAGGAATAAATTAACTAGGGAGATGAAAGATCTCTACAAGGAAAACTACAAATATTGAAAGAAATTGGAGGAACACAAATAAATGAGAAAGAAATCCCATGCTTACAGAGCAGAACAATTAATATCATTAAAATGACCATAAATGCCCAAAGCAACATAAAGATTCAATACAATCCCTACCAAAATATCAATCACAGAAACAGAAAAAAAAAAAACCCTAAAATTCATATAAAACCAAAAAAGAGCCAGAATAGCCAAAGCAATCCTAAGTAAAAAGAACAAAGCTGAAAGCATTACACTATCTGTCTTTAAAATATATTACAAAGCTATAGTAACCAAACCAGATGGTATAGATATAAACAATAGACACACAGATCATCAGAACAGAACAGAACACCCAGAAATATGTCCACATATTTACAACCAACTGATATTTGCCAAAGGTGCCAGGAACATACACTGGCACCCTCTTTAATAAATGGTGCTGGGAAAATTGAATATCCATACACAGATGAATTAAATGGGACCTCTATCTCTCACCATATAAAAAAATCAACTCAAGATTGATGGAAGACTTAAACATAAGACCTGAAAACTATGAAAATACTGGTAGAAAACATAGGGAAAACTTCAAGACAATGGTCTAGGCAAATATTTCATGGCTAAGACATCAAAAGCACAGACAACTTAAACCAAAAAGACAAATGAGACTATATTAAACTAAAAAGCATCTACACAGCAAAGAAAATAATCGACAGAGTGACAAGATAAACTGTTTAATGGGAGAAAATATCTGCAAACTATTAATCTAACACGGAACGAATATCCAGAACATACAAGTAACTGAACTTAATATTTTTTAAAAATCCATTCAAAAGTAGGCAAAAGACATGAATACTCAACATCACTAAGCATAAGGGGAATACAAATCAAAACCACAATGAGATATCATCTCATTCCAGTCAGAATGGCGATTACTAAGACAAAAAAATAAAGATGGTGAGGATGTAGAAAAAAGGGAATTTTATACAAAGTTGGTTGAATGTAAATTAGTACAGGCACTATGGAAAATAGTATGGAGTGAAGCTTTCTCAAAAAAACTAAAACTATTTCTCAAGGTGAGAGATTAAAAAAAAAACTAAACAAAAATAGAACTACAATATGATCTGGCAATCTCACTACTGGGTATCTATCCAAAGAAAAATAAAACCATATTTCAAAGGAATACCTGCATTTGCGTGTTCATTGCATCCCTATTTACAATAGCAAACATATGGAATCAACCAAAGTATCCATTAATGGATGAATGGATAAAAAGAATGCAGTATGTAGACACAATTAAATACTATTTGGCCATAAAAAAGAATGAAATTGGCTGAGCATGGTGGCTCATGCCTGTAATCCCAGCACTTTGGAGTCAAGGTAGGAGGACTGTTTGAGGCCAGGAGTTTGAAACCAGTCTGGGAAACACAGCAAGACCCCACCTCTAAAAAATAAAAATAAAAAATTAGCCAGATGTGGTGGCATGCACCTGTAGTCCTAGTTACTTGAGAGGTTAAAGCAATGAACACAGGAATTCAAACCTACAGTGAGTTATAATTGTGTCATTGCACTTCAGCCTGGGCTGCAGTGAGACCTCAACTAGAAAACAAACAAAAAAAGAGAATGAAATCATGCTATTTTCAGCAACATGGATGGAACTGGAAATCATTATGTTAAGTGAACTAGCCCAGGTCCAGAAAAACAAATTCTACATGTTCTCACTCATACGTGGGAGCTAAAAAACTTATCACATGGAGATAAGATAGTGAATACAATGATAGATACCAGAGGCTGGGAAGGGTATGAAGATGGAAGGGGAAAATGAAGAGAGGTTGGTGAATGGGTATAAATTTACAGTTAGAAGACATAAGTTATTATTATTATTATTTTTTGAGTCAGAGTCTTACTCTGTTGCCCAGGCTGGAGTACAGTGGCATGCTCACGGCTACCACAGCCTCAACCGGCTGGGTTCAGGAAATTCTTCCATCTAGCCTTCCAGGTAACTGGAACTACAGACACATGCCAACGACTGGCTAGAAGACATCAGTTCTAATGTTCTATAGAAACTAGGGTGACTATAGGTAACAAAAATATATTATATATTTCAAGGTAACTAGAAGAGAGGACTTGAAATGTTACCAACTGATAGGAATGACAAACACTCAAGGTAATGGATACTCCAGATAATCTGATTTGATCTCTATCCATTCTATGCATGTAAAAAACTCACATGTACCTAGAACTGGGGAATTAATTAGGGGGATTGAAGGTATTAGCTATGGGCTCAGGGTTTCTTTTTCGGGTGATGAAAATGTTCAAAAATTGATTGTGGTGATGAATGTACAACTCTGTAAATATGCTAAAAGACACTGAATAGTACACTTTAAATGGGTGAATTATATAGTATAAAGAGTACATCACAATAAAGCTGTTGAAAATGTGTCAAAAAAAAAAAAAAAAAAAGAAATCGCCAGTCAAGGATCACCAAAGAAAGACTCTAACAAGAAAGTTAATGACCAAAAGCAAACAGAAAAAAACAGTAACTCAGAGGATATAGATCATAAAACTTCAAGGTAAAAAAACAAAAACAAAAACCTCTAATTATCCTCAAAAAGGTAAAAGCATTATTATACCTTTTAAATAAGAATACAATTATATGAAAAAGAAACATTTGGAGAACAAGAAAGTGCTCTTGTAAATCAAAACTCTGAACTAAAGTAAATAATTCAATAAGACGGTTAGAAACTTAAGTTGAAGAAATTTCCCAGAATGTCAAACAAAATGACAGAGATAGAAAATAGAAGACAAAGCATAAGAGAATGAGAGAATCAAAGTAGGAGGTCTACCATCCAGTTAGTAGATGTTCCAGTAAGAAAGAGCAGAGAAAACATGAGCTAAGAAATTGTTAAGAGAAATTTTCCCAGATATAAAGTTATAGTTTCCAGGTTAAAGATCCCACTGAGTAGTTACTATGATAAATGGAAAAGGATGTGCACCAAAGCATATTATTGAGAAACTGTAAACCTTAGATGATCTGGAGGAGGGAAGAAGCAAGTCAACACAAAGACCCGGCAATCAAATTCACATGAGATTTTTCAAAAGCATGGGGGTTTGAGGATATCGGAGTACTTCTTTCCAAATGCTGAGGGAAAAATTAGTTCTCAACCATAGGACTATTCCCAGTCAAACTAATAGTCAAGTATGAGGACAGAACAACAACAACAACAACCTTTCATTCAGGCACAAATCCCGAAAAATTCACTTCCAACACATTCATTAGAAACTACCAGAAAGATGGCCAGGCTCGATGGCTCAGCCTGTAATCCCAGCAATTTGGGAGGCCGAGCCGAAAGGATTACCTGAGCCCATGGGTTCGAGACCAGCCCAAGCAACTCGGCGAGACATTGTCTCTACAGTTAAAAAAAAAAAAAATTAGACGGGCGTGGTAGCACACACCTGTAGTTTCACCTACTTGGAAGGCTGAGGCAGAAGGATTGCTGGAGCTCAGCTGGTTGACGCTGGGGTGGCCATGAGCGTGTCACTGCACTCCAGCCTGGGCGACGGAGTGAGACTCCAGCTCAAAAAAAAAAGAAAAGAAAAAGAAACTACCAGAAAAATGTGCTCCACCAAAACAAGGGACCAAACCAAAACAAAGTTATGGATCCAGAAAGCAGAGGACCTGACGTGGAATAGAGGGAAGGGGAACTCCTTGGATAATGGGACAGAAGATCCCAGAATGAAAACTGTACAACAGGCCCAGAGAGCAACTAGTCCAGACAGGAGAAGGAAGGCAGGCAGCTCTGAAGGGGACATTTCAAGGGGGAAGAAGAAACTAATTGACCAGATTTGTTAGGTCAGGTTGAGAGAATATGTCTATCTCTCATAAAAGTTAGGGGGAAGAATCAGTGATAAGTACACAGAAAATTAGGGAATGACAGGTATATAGAAAACTAAGCAGTTTTTAACTCAAGGAAAAACAAATGATAGAAAAAAGAAAGGTATCACAGTATACTACACACAGCTTGGCTTGGCTCTGAACAATAGTTACATCGTGATGTTAATGCCAACAATACATTTGATACAAAGAAAAATTATGATCTGACTAAGCAAAAGAATGGAGCAGAGAGGAACACACATGTACTTATGAGGGGAAGGGGTAATGAAGCTAAATCCTTATCTTTCAAAGTAGGAGGAACACAATAGATAATTTTAGTATAGGAATTAAGAAATAGCAGAATAAGCATACAGTTTAGAATATAAAGGCACAGATTCTTAAAAAAGGTATAAAAGAGATAAACATGCATGCCTTGAGATCTAAAGGTCTGATCACATGTTCATGTGTTATGTAACAGATGAGAGACACAAGCACTATGACACAGTGCTGGAGAAGTAGAAACTGAAATACCTTCAACTAGCAAAATGTTAGACGCACAAATCCCTAGAGCTAGCAGTTCCCCTTAACTACTTTAACTTATGATATGCTCACAGCATAGGAAGCAGCAGAAATAGGGACTGCACGGCAGCACTGTTTGAACAGCAAGAGAACAGAAACAACCCAAATGCTTATCACTGGGGACTGGTTAAGTAAATTATGGTAGATCACTATCCTTACAATGAAAGACTATGCAGCTGGAGAGGGAGAGGACTGAGGAAATTTAAGAAACCTCTAAGGTACAGAAAAATTTGTATTAAAAAAAATGAGGTCAGTGATGTAATGGCATATATTAGGTGAATCCAAAGTTGACATGAGTTCTAAAATTACACTGAGACTTTGGAGAAAAGAAAAAAAACAAGGAGAGTACACACATTTATGTAGAAACTGTCTCTGGAGGAAGAGGTGGTTAGGAAGAAGATATTTCACTGTCTATAGTTTTTGGTTCCTAAATCACATTTTCTTTGGATATATTGTCTTTTCAAAATATTAAATTTTTTAAAAAGAGGAAAAAGAGTCGGGCGCGGTGCTCGAGTCTGTAATCTCAGTACTTTGGGAGGCCGAGGCAAGGATTGCTTGAGCCCAGGGGTTCGAGACTAGCATGGGCAACTTGGTGAGACCTCATCTCTACAGTATATACAAAAAAAATTAGCCAGGCGTCGTAGCATGGGCCTGTAGTGCTGGCTACTCGGAAGGCTGAGGCAGAAGGATTGCCAGAGCCCAGCAGGTTGATGCTGGAGTGGCCACGAGTGAGCTACTGTACTCCAGCCTGGGCAACAGAAAAAAAAGAAATTGCCTTTGAAGAGTGGGACTTGGTGTAGGAAAGGGTGACACAAGAGACTGCTGCTTTTTGTTATGTCTTGTGGTTCTACACTTGACTCTTTTTTTTTTTTTTTTGAGTTGCAGTCTCACTCTGTCGCCCAGACTGGAGTGCAGTGGCCACTCCTGGCCACCACAGCCTCGACCTGCTGGGCTCCGGCGATCCTTCCGCCTCAGCCTTCCAAGTGGCCGGAATTACAGGCATGCGCTACCACGCCCGGCTGATTTTTTGATTTATTGTAGAGATGAGGTCTCGCTGCCCAGGCGGGTCTTGAACCCGTGGGCTCAGGCAAACTACTCACCTCAGCCTCCCAAAGGCGCGAGATTACAGGCTGAGCCACCGAGCCTGGCTTATACTTGACTCTTAAAACTATGTCCGCATATAACTTTGATAAAAATTTTAAAAATTCAAAGTTAAAACAAAAAGCAGCCACAAAAGGGAGTGAAGCCTGTTGTGACAGGAATGGGAAGTGTGTCGAGGGGAACAGACTTATTTACAACCTGTGGGAGCAGTGCTGAAAGGCACGCATGAACCTTTGGACAAGACTCTCAAGAAGGGAGGAAATAATAAAGGCTGTCCCTTGTCATCTGAGCTTATAGCAGTGACGGTGTCCTCTCCGAGGAGTGTGGCACTGAGACATGACGGGTATTACAGGCCTTGAGTGAGCATCGAGACAAGCCGGGAGATCCCTCTGACAGTTCTTTATGAGTGCCTCTCTCGCACTGACCCCACAGCTGCTCGCCGTCCCTCTGAACATGCTGTTCTTATTGTCTGGTGCATTGTTGTGATGGGTCAAGGACCACATTCGTCTCTTTAATCATATCTAAAGATGATCTATGGACTGGAGATGCAAGGGAGAGAGCATTTTCCACCACACTGGGTGAGGTGGGAATGACTGTGTTTTGACAGCCCTTAGACTGGGCTTGCATGTCTTTCCCCGCTGACTCCCAAAGGCAGAGTTAGAGGGGTGTCCTATGCAGCAGTCAGGAAGTCAGCCCAGATCCTGTTTATGCCCTTCCAAAGAGCTCCCACAGTCACAGAACTCTGACACATCCACAGTAAAGTCTTGTGTGCAGACCTCTTTCTAATCTATCACCCCAGGAGTAAGTTCTTCTGTGCAATGCTTATCTGAATTTTATAGCTGTCTTGCTACCCAGACTTACAGGGAATCTTAGGCTCGCTCTATTCAGCTGTTTGTCCATCCATTCAACAACTACCTATTGAGAACTCTCTATGTGCCAGGTTTAGGAAAAATGAGGCCACATTGGTCTAACCTGACTATAGACCTGAGGCAGCAAGAAAACAGTATGCTGGGAGCCCAGGGGATCAGCACGTTTGGTCAAATGCTGACTAGCCAAAGGCTTACTGAGATCAAAAGTCACACATGGGAGGCTCAGAGACATATTTACTGGTTTACTGAATATTTTTTTAAAAAGTTGTTAGCTACTGCTTAAAAATTGGGTGATTTCATATCAAAATACAGATTTCTGGTTTCTTTCAAGAACCAGGAAACCTGGAATGCATGGGCCTTCCTCCCTGCATGACCACAGGCTGGAGCTGAGGAGAGCTTTCGATGGTTTCTTATCCTGGTACCTGCCCTGGCCTTGTTTCACTTCCTTGCACTACCCATCTGTCCCAAGGAGATGGCCAGATTTCTACCACAGCTTTGGATAGTACTCAGGCAGTGTTAAAATGGAATGATTTAAGATTTTAGCTGTTGTAGAAGAATTCCAATAATTATCTGGGGATCTAGCAACAGAAATGACAAATGATGTTTCAGCATTTAAAAAAATTAATATAAGGATACATATATTCTGATACTTCTTGGCCCCGAGACAAGTACAAGTGAGGTCTATGGAGGAACATTAGAACTGATAGTCTTCTGGCCCTGCTGCCTGCCCCTCCCTGGGCTGTGGTCAGAAGTCTGGTTTGAGCTAGACCAGCGGTTCTCAACCTGGGCTGGTATCAGAAGCGCCCCTGGAGCTGCTAAACATTCCAGCCCTGACCAATTAAAATCAGAACCTCTGGGGGCAGGCTCTACTTGAGCCCTTTGTAAACTCCTAATGTGCAGCCAAGGTAGAACCCTTGTCAAGGTTGGGGATGAAGTGGTGGGAGCAGCTGGTTATCATGAACATGTGGCATCTTCTGTCCCAGTTTACCTCAGTTTCCCCTCCTAACTCCCCTCCTGGGATTCCTGGATCTAGGGGGACATTTTATGCTTTCTGGCAGAGGAGGAACTTCAGTCCTGTCTCTGGTAAATGAACTTGCATTTACTGCTGTACCATACATAAGCTGGGTTTCTCTGTTCATTGCGTAATTTTCCCTTTTAGAGGAGTTGTCTCTTAAAGAGAAGGTCAGGACCCTCCCACTAGTTCCTCAGATGAGTTGAGCTGAAAGCTTCTAACCCCTGTGGCAGCTACAGAAAGGTATGTGTCCCAGGGACATTCATGGAGTGTCTGAATGACTACATGGCGGGGGGGGGGGGGAGCTGTTTTAATAGGCTACATCTCAGTCCCTCATTCCCAGGCTTCCGGCTCCCACTCCCTGCCATATAGCACTCCTTGATTCCCCTAAGGGGATGCAGTAATTGATGATTAGCATTCTAAAGCTTGGCTTACATCCTGCTAGCCCGTCATATTTAATTACATTTTAACTATATTCGTCTTCGATAATAGCACGAACATAATTTAGATAATTATCTCTCTCTCTTATTCTCTGACTCTGTCTGTCTCACTTAGAGCTTCTAGTAACAAAAATCGCTTTCTCGACTCAAATACATAAACAGACTCTGGGGCCAAGTGCTTTTCTCTCTCCTGCAGCAGCAGCTGTGTTAGAAACGTAATGGTTTTAAGTATCATGCAGAAAAAAAAAACCAAACTTATGTTTCCTCCTGTCTCTATTTATGTTTGTACACAAGTGGTGGTGGTTGTGGGGAGGAGAGCGAGGAGGGGGAGAGGGTGTGTGTGTGTGTGTGCATCTGGGCAAGAGCCTGTGTGTGGTGTAGAAACAAGGGAGGCCTAGTCCATCAAATTAGTGTCTGTAAAGCACCCTCTTGGTTTGGCATTTCTTTCCTACAAGGTTTAATGGTTTCCCTCACAAATTTAAACTCTGTTCAAACAGTTTTAAATGTCTGGGAAGTCTTTTGAAGAGATATGTTCTTTCTAATAGGGTTTCTGTCACACTTGGATCTAATAATAATGACTTTTACTCTTGTCTGTTATCTGCCTTCTCCAAGAGACCTTCAGGTATGAGAGAAACTGGGCTGTTCAGGCACAGTGTGTCTTAAACACAGTGCCACACATTATTGGGGTCCCAGACCCTCCCAAACACCAAGAGGGTCATACACATCTGGGTTCCTCGACCTTGCAGCTCCCCTCCCTCACCTCTTCTGTGCAGAAGGTATTCCTCACAGCCTTTGTTAGTTCTTCTGGTGAAGCTAGCCATTATAGGTACAAAGATTTTGTGTTACAAAGTTCAGATCTCTAAGAAGATTTTGAACAAATAAGGGAATAAGAAATGAGTTCAGAAATAGCTACTATGCAAGCTAGTCTTGCTCAAAGTTTAGGAATCTAGAGCCTAGAAAAAACTCAACTAACCAAATCACAAGATATAGAATGGAGATGAGAGACTTGGGTGTGTGTGTGTGTGGGGGGGGTCGTTATCCCCAAATAATCCAGGTTATGTCCATGTCCTTGGAGCTCTCAAAGGCTCCAATAAATACGGATTTTGTATAAAAAAATTCACTCTGGCTTATTATCTGATGTTGAGCAGAGATGTGTTTGTGTAGTTAATAAACTCTTGCTAACATTGTTTGGGAGGCCAAAATCCCAAGCTGGCCCTGGAAAAAACACTCAGACCAGACTTTAGGAGCCAGGCAGAGTGTCTAGTCCAATATTTTGCCACCACTGTTGTTGAGGCCGCCAACTGACCCTTCTTATGCAACTGGCTCACTGCAGGCTGATGTGAAGAAGGGAGTCAGCAACTTGCTGATTCTGGCAATTGAGCAGTAACGTCTTGGACAACCAGAGAAATTAGAAACCGCTTGACATGGTGCCTAGGAGAGGCTATGGAGTCTTTTCCTTGGTAATGGTAAAAAGGGGCACATTTTTACCCTTG
This sequence comes from Carlito syrichta, assembly GCF_000164805.1. NCBI lineage: Eukaryota > Metazoa > Chordata > Mammalia > Primates > Tarsiidae > Carlito > Carlito syrichta. The sequence goes on from NW_007252943.1 coordinate 1,646,010, forward strand.
GAGCACTCCCTTGGAGGCCACAAGAGCACTAGAGCCTGGGCAATACTCTTTCAGAGCAAGGGCTCCCCATCCGTGACACAGGAACGATCTGGATCCTGCACTGGGCACAGTGCTGAAGGGCCTGCCTGGGGCTACAGTTTCACATGTGTGAGGTTCCTATGCAGAACAGACCGGGCTACTTTAGACCAGGCTGGTGGTGAGGGGTCAGGAGGCTTGAGAAGGGATGAGGTGGGATTATAGGACCTGGCCCTGCACAGCACAGACTCCAAGTACCTTGATTTGCTCCATGTTCATCAGGGATGTTCCTACTTTTGGTCTTTTAGTGCCTAGGTTAGGACTTTGGGAATTTTGCTCAAATTTGCCTGAAATATAACAAAAACCAGAGTGTAGGTTTCTACTGACTGGCAATGGCAGAGCCAATAGTTCAGCCCCACTTTCTGCCAGCAGGCATCTCTGGAGACTGGTGAGGGGAGACAGCTGTTCCCCAGAGGATTCCTCCTCCCCAGTAAATACAACACTACACAAAGAGATTGATTTAATGCCGTAAGTGGCTCCTTTCAGCCTGTGAGGAGGACAGACTAACGTAGAAGAGGCTGTTGCCTCCGAAGAGAGAGGCTCCTTTTCCTGGGCTCTGTGTGACTGTCCAATGCCAGCCCCACTTCTCCCCAGAAGCACCCTCCCTCCCAGATGGATGCTGGAAATGCGAGGACTAGGCATGGGCAGGAGCCAATTTCCAAATGTTAAGAATTTGGCAATTTCATTTCCTAATGTTTTAAATACCAACGGGATATAGAGCACAATGAAGACTAAATGGCCACTGAATTTCAGGTTAAAAAAAAAAAAAAAGAGAGAGAGGTGCTTTTATGGAAGTTCATTCCAAAAGCCCATACAAAACAAAATCCAACAATATGTTGAATTTTTAAAAATAATTTCTCTCTCTTTTCAAATATTTTCTTGATAAATAAAAAATCACCACGATCATCCCCTCAACTTTGTGTTAATGACTTTCTCGGTCCATTTTGTTGCCCTAGACCTCTAAGCTTTATATAAGATACGTGTTCTCTCACAGCTAAGCAAGTGAGTGGCCTTCCAGAAGGATCGCCAGACGTTCTCAGATCAAACTTGATCAATTTAATACCTAAAAATTACACTAAGTCCCTGCAGGTATTCCAGATCTGATAGCATGCCAAATTCGTTCAGCACCTAACATCGGAGAGATACTCAGTAAAAACTTTAAAAATAGACTCTCCCTCCTCTCTAACCATTAAGGACCTGATATTTGCAGCTGAACAGATAAGAAATTAAGGGCACTGGGGAGAGCTTTAAAAATCTCCAGAGTCCAAAAAAATGTTTCTCTAAGATGAAAACCATTGCTCTTAGCACAGAGCTGCCCAAGATTAGCCTAAAGCCATTTAACGCACTGGAATCTTGGAATATGAGTTCTGTAATAAAAAAGTGACAAGTCTTTGAGGCGGGGACCCAGTAAAGGCCCTTTCCGGAATTTGCACTAACTGTCATATTCAACATAATTAAAGCACTGTATTCTATGTGAACACTCAAGACAGTGAATGATCTATAAGCCATTGTCAGCTGGTATGTGGCATGTAACAATCTTTCTTCTGGGACAGTTTCTGTGGAGAAAAAATGTTGAATTTTTAAAAATAATTTCTCAGCCGGGCTCGGTGGCTCAGCTGCGCTTTGGGAGGCTGAGGTGGATGGATTGCCTGAGCCCGCGGGTTCAAGACCCGCTTGGGCAACTTGGCGAGACCTCATCTCTACAATAAGTCAAAAACTAGCCGGGGGTGGTAGCGCATGTCTGTAGTTCTGGCTACTTGGAAGGCTGAGGCAAAAGGATCGCCAGAGCCCAGCAGGTCAAGGCTGCGGTGGCTGGCAGCGTGCCACTGCACTCCAGCCTGGGTGCCAGAGTGAGACTCCAACTCAAAAAAAAAAAAAAAAATTCTCTCTCTTTTCAAATATTTTCTTGATAAACAAAAAATCACCACTACCACCCCCTCAACTTTGTGTTAACGACTTTATGGGTCCATTTTGTTGCCCTAGACCTCTAAGTTTATACAAGATACATGTTCTCTCAAAGGCCCCTCACTCCCCACCAATGGGTTCCAAGTCGCTCTCTGGCCCCTGCGCCAAATACCTGCCATGCGCTGGCCTAGATGCAGGCGAGAATGAACTTTCCCTGCAATCCCAATTCTTTCTGCACTTCTCAGCGCCATGAGCCAGGCTGCTGTGGGGCAGTATGCTGGTGCCAGAATGCAGGAAGAATTTGGCTCCCCGTGAGCACACAAAGCAGCTGGACAATGAGACAGGACAGGTGACAACAATGGCATGTGTTAAGTACATACATTAAGTTAAATAATTTAAATGATTTATGACTCAAGAATCAGGTGCCAAGACAGGTAGGGGATTTAGCTGGCCACTGAGAGAGACCGGAGATATGGCAGGCTGGGGGGATCAGCAGATCTTTTAATTGGCCAAAGAAGCAAAAATAGGGAGAAGGCAGCTGTGTGGGAGGTCCCTTGCTCTTTGTGAGGAGTCCTCATTCCCCTTAAGCCAGCAACCTCAAAGATTCCCTCCCCATATTTTACAAACCTAAGCTTCCCAAGATTTGATGTGGTGTATTTCTTAACACCTGCTTTGAATTTTGTTCACGTCCCCAAGGCTAAGATATCAAACAATAACTTCTTTACTACTTCATAGTAAACAAACAGAAAGAGACACACAAGAAAATATGGCTTCCTTTCAGACTGTGTTTCAGTCTACCCCTAGTTATTCACTGTGCTAGTCCCCTGCCCTGAGGGTTTTGCAGAGTTGAAGGCAGATGCCAAGAAGTCAAATTACATTCAACAAGGTTAAAAGTCATCCTTGGCACATGGAAATCTCCTGCAATAAGGTACTGTAAGGCTGCTGCTGAAGCTAAATCAGCTTATTTTTCTGTATTATTTTTTGGGGGAGAAGGGTTGCTGGGTGAAGGGATGGGTGAGAAAACTGGCCAGTAACTCTTTCTGATTCCACTGTCAGGCTTTAAAATCAGATAGATCAGCTATTAATCTCAGAAAGCCAGCAGTGAATGTGTGTAATAAATTTGTCATCATTTTATGAATAAGCTCTCGGTCATGAGGGCTTACTGTCTGGCAATTCACCTTTTCCATGATATTTTCTATCACTTGTATTTTGGAGCAGCTTAGAAAGAATATTATTTGTGTTCCTGGAGATCGGAACATAAAAAACCCTCAGAGTGACGGAGACATACAGGCAGGCTTCAATGTCTGCCTCTGGGCTCGCAAAGCAAACAGTTTACCCATGCTCGAGTGAAGAGCACCAGGGGACAGGAATCACTCCTCTGGGCTGAGGGCACTCATCCCCTCAAGAGCTGCTAATGAAGGCCCTGTTAGTGCTAGATGACGTTGCACATGCCCATTGGCTTTCTGTCAAAGATTGTCAAATAGAGCTGTTGGTAATCACAGCTGGCAAGTTGTTTCGTCAATATTTTTGAAAAGTTCAACCAAGTGTGTGAAAAGCACAAAGTGGATTTTCCTAAAGTTGCCAGATGATTTACTCATCTTCTCCTTTGTCACGGCTCTGCCGCCATCAGGATCACATGGGTGTCCTGCTGGGTAATACTGAAGGACTGTGGGGTATGAGATATAGACATAGATGAAATTTCAGCTGTTGTATCATTCAGCTGTTTTTTTTCCCCCATCAAGTCAGCAAAACTCTATATTTGAAATTCTGTACTAAGGAGCCTTTGATTGACAAGAACAACAAAAATCAAACAAACCAAAAAAAAAACCCCAACACCACTTCCTCTAATAATTCCAATCCATTCCATCTCTTGCCTAAATACTGCCTCAGGGGAAGGCCCTCAATACCAATTTTAAGGCTTTCAAGAGGATATCTATATTTTTACCCTTCATTCCTTGTGAAGAACCACTGCTCTGTTCTATAATTAAAGATGACAAGTGTCCTTCTGGAATGATTTCTTCTGGATGTGACAAAACAACATGAAGTGGAAACACACTAAATTAAGAAGGCAACTCTGACATTGTGTAGTTGGTTGACTCAGAGCACATGATTGGGCTGCTACTTCAACTGAGTGACGGCTGTACCTTTGGGATATACAACTTTGTTTTTATAATTTTCATTTTCTTATCTTCAGTTTTATAACCTTTGTGGGAAAGACCATGACTCCCAACTTTGGGTCAAAATGCCCTGATGAGCAAATAGATTTGGGAACCAACAGACTGGCACAGGCTCTGTAGAGCATTTCTAAGAGTCCCTGGCTAGGACTCTGGCAGCCAAGTGAGCCTATTGTGACTTCTACAGAAATGGAAGCATTTGGGAAACACAGGTTCCCACTGAAGATCTAGACTTGGAACTCCCAAGTCTGATTCCCCAGAGAAGTGGGTTTTCTGCATGTATAATAGCAGGTTTACATCCCATACTCCTCAACTCTATTTCCCCCTAGTACAGGAGTGCTTTGCAGCTGGTGACAGAACCTGAAGAATTTGCTGTGGCAGTGAAATTCTCATTGGGCCTCATAACAGAACCACTATACTATGAACTGTGCTGTAGCTGTCACTAACACCTTCATAGTCAGTGAAGAACGTAACAACTATCTTCTAGACAACAACAGCAATGCTTTAGTCCAAGGCTTCTTATGGGTGGGGGAGGGGTGTGCCTCAATAAGCAACTCTGAAGCACATTCATTGCCTGGAGGGTGTGTGTAAACACAGACTGTTGGTTGCATTTCTAGAATTCCAGATTCTGTAGGTGTGAGGTGGGGTCTAAAAATTTGCATTTCTTTTTTTTTTTTGAGTTAGAGTCTCACTGTCGCCCAGACTGGAGTGCAGTGGCCGCTCCCGGCCACCGCAGCCTCGACCTGCTGGGCTCCGGCGATCCTTCCACCTCAGCCTTCCGAGTAGCTGGAACTACAGGGGCGCGATACCACGCCCGGCTTATTTTTTGATTTATGGTAGAGATGAGGTCTTGCCTGCCCAGGCGGGTCTCGAACCCACGAGCTCAGGCAATCCACTCACCTCAGCCTCCCAAAGGCGCAGGATTACAGGCTGAGCCACCGAGCCCGGCTAAAAAATTTGCATTTCTAACATGTTCCCAGGTGATGCTGATGGCTTGGGAGCTACACTTTGAGAATTGCTGTTCTAGTCTTTAACAAGTAGATCAAGTTTGTGCTTCACAAGGTAGAATGGAGCAAGTTGGAAAAATCATGGGAGGCTTTATAACAAGAAAATCAGGAAGACTTAGAAAGCCAGTTTTAGTGGCAATGAGGATACAGGCATAATACTGAGGGCAGGAAGGTTCCAAATGCAGTTCTCAAAAGTACTCCAGGATTTCTATGTTGAAGAGGGGCTGTGATGGAACAGGAAGTACACCAGACTAGGAATCACAACATCTGGGTTTGAGTCCAGATTTTGTCCCTTACTAGATGCATGGCCCCGAGTGAATCACTTATCTCTAGAGTCTTTGCTGTCACATCTGGAAAACCCTATACTGCAGGTGGCTGTGAAAGTCAAATGAGGTAAAGGCTTGAAAAGCACGCTGCAAACTAGCACTGTGAAGGTGAGGCATTACTATGCCCAGTCTGGTTGTATAACTAAGTCCTAGGAATTGGCTCTCACTGCTAATTCACCAGTATGTCATACCTCTGGGTTCCAATAATTATTTTATATTCAAGTCTATGTCTACCCACAGGGTCAGCAAACTTTTTCCGTAAAGGGCCAGATAGTAAATATTTTAGGTACTGTAGGCCACCTAGGTCTCTGTCACATATTCTTTATTTTTTACAACCTATTAAAAATGTTTTTAAAAATTACTATCTTAGGGGCTGTAGAAAAACTAATTGAAGGCAACTTTAGCTCTAATCCTTGTTCATCCCAATCCCCTTAGGCCCTGAAAGGTCTAAGGTCCCATCATGACCTTTTCAACCCTTCTTGGGCTGTACGCAGTCTGTTTCTGAACCTGCTACACTTACTTCAAGATGTTCTACCTTTTTAGGTCAAACCAATGTATAGCCTCCATGTACTGACTTATGACTTCGCCTATAACCACTGCCTCCCGCCTTTAAAAACCCTTATCTGTAAGCCACTGGGAAGTTCAGGTCTTAAGCATGAGCTGCCCAATTCTCCTTGCTTGGTGCCTGCAGTAAATGCCTCACTTTCTCTGTCAGTGCTTGGCTTTGCTGTGTTGGGCAGGCAGACCCCTGTGAAGTTTGATAATGTAACTAGCTCTTTGTATAGGGTATAGTAAGGAGCAAAAGACACCCAAGTGCTGCTTAGTCTGTTTCTTCAGAAGGTGGATGAGTAGGGATACATTATTAAGTTATCATTATCACTTTCTCCTTTTTAGACTAAACACTCTCTTTTTACTTAATTAGCCACCTAAGGTCACTTATTAACTTTCATCTTTCTGATGCTCTGACTTGAAATTGTTCCAATTTTGTCATATCACCTATAAGTCTGATTGTCATACATATCACCTGAGATCTTACTATGGAACAACACAACAGCAAAGTTTTGTTATTCACTAAGAATAAATAAAACCAGGTGGTCTCAAGGCGGGTGTGTGCTCCTACAGTAAAATGAACTCAGCAGATAACGTTGGCTGATTTTACTATGCAAGCAACCAATAAACATTTGTTTATACTCTTCTACAACATGATGACCTAAAATACATACACAAATAAAAATAATTTCAAACACTGAGAAAGACATTTGGCTACCCCCATCATTTTTCCTCAGAGATGCTCTCCAAAGAGTTGACAATTAGACTCTCTTTGGCTAATGTAGTTTTAATACGAAATAGCAATAATATTTCACATTATCTAATATGGTATATCAGAGTTATGTGTCGATGTGACTGTGCTTAAAATAAACAACGACGGAAGAGAATTTGTTGACTATCAAGATAAGGAAAGAGCAGTCCACATTTCAGGTTGAACTGCTATGGCTCTCTGGGCTGGTGTAGTGGAGGTGGGAGCAGAGGAGCAGGAGGCACAGTGCAGTGCTGGGTGGTGTGTGTTGTGGTGAGCTGTCCTAGATGGTGAGTATGCCTTAGATGGTGGGCACGGGCCCATCTATTCAGTACTGTGGTTCTGGAATACTGACCTTTACCAGTCCCACTGAAGAACAAGCTGTGATCTCATAGCTCTTACCTGAGGAGAAAGATCCTCTGAGTGGGAGTTTGCTCTTGGCTTGCTTTGAATAAGCTACTTTGGCAGTGAGAAAAACTCTTTACTACCCAAAAGTAGCTTGTGCTTGAAATACTGCTCCTAAGACAGGATGTAACACCACCAGTGTTTTCACTAGGATTTGAAGCTATCCTTTCTGCATGGTTTGACAATATACACTTGTACTGGCCAACAGGGATCTTTTACTCAACTCTCATAAAGTTTTACAATGTATGATTCATTTCAGAAATGAGACTTGATAATGCAGATTTATCACAATGAGAAGGCTGCCTTTAAAATGTGATTTAATGATGCCTATACTTATTCGCTGACATCTTTATAAAACTGTTAGTGTGGAAATATATTTGTCTTTTTGAAGATAATTCTTCCTTTTACAAGTGCCATACAATACAAGAGCCATACATTAAAAATGCAGAAAGAATAGCAGTGATCTAATTATACTGAGGCAATATCACGCCAGCACCATCACTGCCATCTTCAGATTCTGGCGACCCCACAAGTCCTGGCAAACATCTCCTTCCCAGCTCCCTCCTGCATGCCAGTCCAGGTTCAGGGCTACTAAGTAAGGGTAGAGAAAGGCTCTCCAAGGTCATACAGATGCAAGAGTGCAGTAAATAAACAAGCTACTGATTATGATCTAGCATGGCTTTTCTTTTCACCTTAACCTGGTTTATGAGCAGATCTTGATGATTTAACCTTTCAGCCAATTAGAACAGAAGGTTTGATTGACAGCAAATGAATAAATAACATTTTAGTGCAGAAGACAGAATCATCCTCTCCTATTAATCAGTCCCTCTGTCCATGTGCAGGTAACACAATATTTATCACGCCACTCTGTTACATTCCCTTGGGGTGTCATTTCATGGCCTACCAGTAAAAACTTCACATCTACAGCAACTGCCCCTCTATTACTGTCGATAACATCTAATTGATATGTCAAACCTCCAAGGAATGCAGTAAATCGAAACACTGCCTCCCAAAAGAAAATAAACTGGCAAACAGGTAAATCAGCACCTGCCTGCTGTAATCACTCAGACACCTCCTGTCCTAAAGCTTCCCCCCAGGAAGCTACCCCCACCATCTTCATTTCAGACATCCCAACATCCCGGATGCACTGACACATGAGCCAAGAGCACCACTAAATTCCTGCCCACAGAATATCATGGTGTTTTCTGAGTGCAGCCCCTCAATGAGCCACTGCATTAAAACTGTTTTGCCAGAGGAAGCCCAGTTAGACTGTGGACTCCACAAGCATAATGTGGGGTGCAGTTTGGAAGAGAACAACAATAATGATATTACAGACTTCCTCTACAGAAAGGGCAATAAGGTCAGAGATATGATCTCATTTATCTTCCAAATATTCCTACAGAGTAGGGAGGAGCTGGAATAATTATTCACTGTTCAGAAGAAGCAATGAAGTTCAGAGAAGGAAGAGACTGGTCTAAGCTCTTATCATGAATCAGATACATTTGACACTGAAATAAAAGATTTGTCTTAAATAACAGGACTCTTAGCCACTAAAATATAACACAAAATTATTTCAATAAAAATGCTTAAAAATCACATTGATGAAGAGAGAAAGAGATCAATTAGTATGGATAATTCATCCAATTTATTTACTTATCTGATTTTAATAACAGACAAAATGAGATGTATTATATTATACTGTGGGAGCACCATGAATGTGTAAAGATTCTAGTTGAAGAATATGTAACACTCATCTCTGTCTCTCAAAAATAGCAACACCCACATTTTCACCTTTGCACATAAATATAAAGGTAGACAGCCATGTAAAACACATATTTAGAGTTAAATGTGTAATACATGTATAAGTTAGGTGTGTGGCCACATGTGTTCTTCCTGGCATCCCAGAAATTCTAATCCTGAGTTTGGGGCAAGATTTGTAGATTATCATGAGAAACAATTGAACAGCATTCCAATAGTCAATCCCATGAAACTACAGTATTACACAGTCAACCTTCTAAACATGGGAAGGACTTCCTGCATTGGAATTCTGAACTTGGACATGAGTCCCCTTTCTCTTTATGCATTTCCTCACCCATTCACAGATCTGCCCTCACACTGCCATTACTCCTGCTCAATGTTGCTATTTCTGCCAAACATTTCTTTCACTCCCTTTCATTTTCTTTTTTTAAAAAAAATTGATTATATCCAGCTCCAATACCTTCCTTAACCTTCCAGATTCTTCATCTTGCTTTAGAAATCCCTGTCCTGGGCTTATTTTTTCCTGCAGTCTTTTGGAGTGACTGGAAGTTCTTTAAAATTATGAGGTATGACAATTCAGTAATAAGATTTGAGTCTCATGGCCTGTACAACCTCCTTTTCTGTGTTGTCGTTCCTCTTCTTGGATTTATCTATCTGCCTGGTTCAGTTGGCAAGTCCCTGGCCTTCTGAACAATATCCCTAATCTTGGATATGGCCATGAGCATACTTCTGGATGAGAGCCATCTCATTATGATGAGAAAGAAAAGAATTGTCCAGATCCAGTGCTTGAGGGGAAAGGATCCTTAGGGCAAAACCAATGTTGGATGAAAAACAGTTAGAAAGGCTTTATAGAGATTACCAGTCAAAGTACACACAATGTGTAAGTAGCAGAAATTAAGAAGCTCTATCAACTGTAAGGTCTGAACAAGAATAAGGGAGTACCATAAATGAAAGGTAAAAATATACAAGAAAAAAGTTGTGTAAAACCAAGATCTGCAAGACAGAGAATGACCCATTATCAAACCAAAGACTAGTAAGGTAGCTGGTTCAAGCATAGAGTTAATTTTTGTTTCCACTCCTGATTTCCATGATTTATATATTTTATCAGAGCTATCCAAATGTCACCCATTGCAAATGGAGTTTGTTTCAGTGTATATGTATTAGGTGGCACTTACATTGTTTACAAGGCTTGGTCATTCAGAATGAAAATGTAATTTCAAGGTAATAAGTATGATTACTTATTCCACAATCCAGTTAGGGTAAATTCATAAGTGCGGGCAGAAAGTCACATTTAGTTTAAGGTAACTAACTTCTGATGGAATTCTTGCTGGCATATGGTGAATGTATAGCTTAAAGCGCTTTCCTATGAGAGTAGTACTGACCACCACTATGAATGGGAAGATATGAAAGAGCATGATCCTTTATGGGTGCTCCCCAGGAAAGCCTCCATTTGTACCAAAATGTCAAAGGGCAGAATGCAGCCAGGCTCGGTGGCTCGGCATGTAATCCCAGCACTTTGGGAGGCTGAGGAGAGTGGACTGCCTGAGCTCGTGGGTTCAAAAATTAGCTGGGCATGGTAGCATGTGCCTGTAGTTCCAGTTATTTGGAAGGCTGAGGTGGATCGCTGGAGCTGAGTAGGGGTGACAGTGAGTGGGCCACTGCACTCCAACCTGGGTGACAGACCAAGACTCCAACTCAAAAAACAAAAACAAAACAAAGCAAAGGGCAGAAATGCTTGATCAGAAGTCCATGTACCCACCTATCTATATCTGGGACTCCAAAACCAACTACCTCTTCTTCTCCCATACCACCATGAACAAATGGAATAGAAACAAAACAGCTAAGGTAGCTGTCACCTCTTGCCCAGTGATATATCCCAGAGGCTCTGGGTTTTACTTGAATCAAATCACCAGTAGTCACATTCAGAGGTAATGGGAAAATGTAGAATGCTTGGGGGACATTAGGAAGCTAGTCCAGTAAAATCTGAAGGTGAAGGCCAAAAGCTTACCCAATGGTAAGAACTAGGAGAACAGAGAGATTCTCTGGCCCTAAACTTACTAATGTCCTCATGGAGAACCATTCCTTTAGTAACTAAAAAAATATTAATATATGCCAGGCATTATATGGGTGCTAAGAATGTAGATATAAACAAAGTAGACATGGTCTCCACTTTTATGGGTCTTAAAGTCTAATGGAAAAGATGTACATAAATAAGTAAATTATAAATAACATAAAATTACAAATTGTGACGAGTGTTATGAAGGAAAATAACTCAGTGCAATGAGAGAGAATAACAGGGAAGGCTAACTCTAGCTGACTGGAAAGGATCACTTAATCAGCCAGGCAAAGACCAGGGATATCGGAGACTACCTATGAGAACACAAAGAAGCATCAGTAGTGACCCTGGACCTCAAGGAGCTTGTGATCTAGTTGAAGAGATGTAACGACATCTTACATTTATGTAGAGTTTTACCACCTACAGATTACTTTCATGTGCACTAATTTATTTAAGGCAGCTATGACATAGACATAAAGAGAGACAAAACTAGTGCTCAACAAGTGGGTACCTTTCATTGACTGGGACAGGAGACAGGCTGAAGGTCAAAGGTGAATTAGGTTCTCTACTTTCCAGGGGTCTCAAATCCTAAGTGCACTAGTCTTTTCTGCTTTAAAATATTTAGCTCTTCCTGCACCTTACTTATTTCCTTATGAAAACACACCCTAACCTGCTGCCTCTCTGTGTCCATAGGAATGTTAGTTAGGCTTTGTCAAGTTACTAGGAATTGGTTACCTCAGGTTTCAGAGAAGGCATGGGAGTGTGGTGCCATCTCTTATGTAAAACTCATAGGATGTTGATCCCTGCCTAGGTGGTTGGTCAACCTTCTCAAGATAGAACAAGGCAACAGGCAGGTACTCAGAAGCTTTCACAGTAACTGAGAAGAGCACTCCATAGTTGAGAGAGCAGGGCTCCTTGCTGCTGCCGTCATTCTGCAAAAAAAACTGGGTGGCATGTAGCAGTCAGCAAGATGGCAGAGGGTCATATAGACCTCTAGCTCTGTGGTTAGAGATTAGACACAGAGCAAATGAATCTGGCCGGGCTGGCCCCCAAACAACACATACAACTAAAGAGTGGGAGAGTAGAAAGTTCAGAAGCTAGGGATGATGTCAAGATTTTTGACTTTGGAAAAACAAGTATTAAAACCCCGCAGACCTAAGATCTAGGCCCAAGAACACTTAAATCTCAAGGTACTTTCTCAGGAATGAGGACACACACAGCATCACTGAGAGGCATCACCTAACATAAGAGGCTTCTAAAGTCATTTGTTGTACCATGGGGATCCAATTAGCCCCAGTCTCTCACAAACATTAAAACACTAGTTAGACATGAAAAACACCACTGTAGCCTATCAAAGGTGAACCTACAGTTGACAAGAGAAGCCCTGAATAAAACAAAAGACCCAAAGACAGCAGGTTTGCTTTGAAGCAAACGACTTTGTAACTACAATCTGACCCAGGATTTTATGGTTGAAACAAGCAAAGGCTGGGGCATTGTAAGGGTTTCAACTTAACAAGTGTGTCCTGGAGTGGCTTTCCATCTAAGGTGTGTCTCAAGTACTTCCAGCACAAAGTCACTAAAGAGGGAGACTAAATGCTATACTTCAAGGAAATTCAGAACATCATTTAGAGGCAGGTCACAAATTTCCTTTCAAGTTTTCAGAGAATTCTGGGACACTGATTTATCTCCAGAAGAGAACACTTCTGTGGTCTGTACTTGGCAGTCCTGGCTGTAGTCATGAGTGCTGCCACTTAGTGTTGTTTTGGGAGTGCATATTTAGTAGGTCGTTCACAGCTTACATTTTTCTACATCTTGGCTTTGGATTCCTCAGATTCTAATGCAAACACCGTTGAAGGTCGAAACAATGAACCTCTCAAAAATAGTTGGAGAATAAAAAGCCACACTCGGCTGAATGCTACAGAGCTGCAGACAAACACGTCAGTGACTGTCCCTGGCCCTTCTGCTGTGATGTGGTAGGGAAGGAAAGTAATCCAAAGCAGAAGGTGGCTGAAACAGCAGGACTGGCTGGCCATAGTGGCAGGCTGAGGAGCAGGTTCAAGAATACTTCAGAGAGATCATAAAGGTACCTGCAGAAGGTCACAGTTCCGTGTCTAGGAGAAAATGAGGGATCACTTTCCTTTGTGCTTACAGCTTCAATGGTAACGGAGCTCTGAGTGAAGGTTAAGCCCCAGAGCATAATGGAGAAGGCGGTGTGGGGCTGGCAGACTTTCCTTGATGAGAATGCAGATACCTTGTACTCTGATTAGCAGGCAGACTTGGGAACAGTGGGTTCTGTTGCAGTTGCCATTTCTGGAATGATGTTTGGTATTTTCCTCTGAAGAAATTCTTCTGCCTCTGATCATTCTGCCCTCAGCTACTCAGCTGTTGACTGGATGCTCCAACTCTGCTCTACCTGGGCCTAAGGTACAGAGTCATAAGGGAATTTTCCTGCCCTCTCTAAAGGACTCTCCTACCCCCTAAAATACATCAGCTTTTCCCCAGAATACTCTATCCTGGCTGTTACAGGTCTAGTGTGACTCTGATTATCTCTCTTTTATAACAGCTGTTCCCTGGTTTTCCTGTCTCTGGAATCTTTTACTATCTATTCATTCTACTTAGTGTTGTCAGAACAACCTACCCAGGTAAATAAATCCCAGGTATCATGTGTCTCTACTACCTAAAGAATAAGGTTAAGCTTCCTGATATAGCATCCAGGAATTTTCACAAAAATGCCCCTCCAGCCTTCTCTCCAGTTTCTTCCCCTTTGACACACTATACTCCAGGGGCTGCCCAGGGTATACTGCTAGACAAATCCTCCTCATCCTCAAGCCAGGATTAGGCAGTCCCTGTACCTCCTGTCCGGCTTTCCAGTCATGTCAAACCATACTTGGTTACTAGGCTATTTTATACCTCATGCCGTTCCTTCTGCCTGAAACACTTCCTAGTGTCCTTCTCCACCCCAGAGAGTTCCCTCATCGTTTAAGGCTCAGCATAAGTGATACTCCCACCAAGAGACTTTTCTCAAATTTTCTCATGTAGAATGGCCACATCCTCTGCTGTGCCCCCGCTATATTCAATGCATACTTCCATAGTAGCATTTGGAGACTATTTTATTGCACTTATTTATTTATCTGTCTACCTCTCTGGATCATAAGTGATTACCATAAGTTCCTACATACTGTATGGTATCAAGTAGATTACATTCTGATAAATGCAGAACTATGGCAACAGTAAAAATATCAGTGGTTGCCAGGAATTGAGGGGGAAGAGGTGGAACATGGAGGATTTTTAGGACAGTACAACTACTCTGTATGATACCATTATGATAGATACATGTCATTGTACATTTGTCAAAACCCATAGAATATATAACACCAAAGGTGAACCCCAATGAAGATTATGGACTTTGTGTGACTATGATGTGCCAGTGTAGGTTTACCAAATGTAACAAATGTATCACTCTGGTAGGTGATGTTGATACTGGCAGAGGCTATGTATGTGTGGGGACAGAGAGTATATGGGAAATCTCTGTATTTGCCTCTCAGTTTTTCTGTGAACCTAAAACTGTTTTTTAAAAAAAGTCTCTAAAAACCCTGAAAATGTATTAATTAATTAGGTACTTCATTTGATATATGTTACAAAATAGTGGCCGAGTATGGTGGCTCATGCCTGTAATCCCAGCACTCTGGGAGACCAAGGCAGGAGGATTACTTGAGTTCAGGAGTTTGAGACCAGCCCAGGCAACTTGGCAAGACCGTGTCTCTACAATAAATAAAAAAATTAGCTTGGCATGGTAGCACGCGCCTGTGGTTCTGGCTACTTGGAAGGCTGAGGCAGAAGGATTGCTGGAGCCCAGCAGGTCAATGCCATGAGTGTGCCACTGCACTCCAGCCTGGGTGACAGTGTGAGACTCCAACTCAAAAATAAAAACAAACAAACAAGCTGGATGTGGTGGCATGTGTCTGTAGTCCCAGCTACCCGGGAGGCTGAGGCAGAAGGATTGCCTGAGACCAGGAGGTTGAGGCTGTGGTGAACCATGATTGTGCCACTGCACTCCAGCCTGGGTGGCAGGGTGAGATTCTGACTAAAAAAAAAAAGTAACTGGCAAAAAGTGGATAGATGCTCACTAAATGTGTGTGAAGGTATAAATAAAAAAATTATTGGGTGCCAACCTCTGGGGTTAACAGAATTTGGGGTTGCTTTCCCACAAGATAGTTCTTACCCCCACAATATCTTTGATGGGTTACCTGGATCTTGTTTTAACCCTAGTTCCTTCAATTGGTCCCCCAATAAAATAGCTTCCTGAACTCTCATTATCAGGTCATATTCAGCGTACCTTTTTAAGCATTGACACAGGTATCCAGACATGTCTTGACCAACATAGGGCACAAGAGGAAGGTCATATGGACATATGAACACTATGCAGCTGATGTAGTCTAAGACCGGCAAATGTTTGTAGCAGCCCCATCCTAACTATTAGCTCATATTGAGTTTGTGGCCGACTAAAACCACAGTTCTTTTCCCCATAAACTTCTCTTAAGCTTGACTGCCCCCATCCTGTACTTGTATAATTGATTTTCCAAACCTAAATGGAGAGCATCACATTTATCCCCATTAAATCCCATCCTGTTGGTTTGGTCTCACATTAGGGCCTGGAGAGATCATTTTAAATTTTGTGCCTGTCATCTATCACATTAGTCATCCTTCCTAGCTTTGTCTCATCAGAAACCAGAGAAGCATGCCTTTTAGGGCATCGGTAAAATAGGTAAAGTGTTCGAAGGGCCAAGGACACAGAACACACTAACAAGAATGGTCTCTCCTAGCCCTCATCTCCACCCCAACCCCTGGTTCACTTCATCAGCAATATGTTTTCCATAGCCACATCTCTACCATCTTCACTGTCACTGTCCTGGTCCAAGTCCCTGTAATTTCTTATCTGGGTTACAGCAATAGCCTCCTTACTGATCTCCCAGTTCTGATTCATTCTCCACACAGCAACCAGAGTGAGCTTTTAAAAGCAGAAATAAGTTTTAGTACCCCCTTGCTTAAAGTCCTCTAATAATTCCCCCTTGCTCTCAGAGTAAAATTCGCACTTCCTCCCCAAAAGGTCATATACGATCTGAGATCTGCTGGCTTCTCCATCCTATCTTATGAAACCCTCTGCTTCCTTCACCAGGCTAGAGCAGCACAAGTCATCTTTCTGTTCTGCACTCTGTTCATTCTCTCTTTAGGGCCTTAACTATTCCTGAAGTTCTCATTCCCCGATCCTCTGGAAGGCTGGCTTCTATCTATTGCTTATCTCAGTTCAAATGTCACTTTCTCAGAAAGGCCTTTCTGGCTGAAAGTAGCTGGTTCTTGCCTACCACAGCCTAGCCACTGTCTACCTAGCACCTTGTTTCATTCTCTTCATAGCAAATATCAGTAGTTGAATCTTTCTCATTTCTCTGTTATTTCTCCCCACTAGTATGTAAACTTGATGAAAGTAGGGATCCTATCTGCCTTGTTCAATGCTTAGCACTTGGTAGATGCTCAATTATTATTCGAGTCATTATGCAAATTAATGCATAATAGTGAGAATTATAGAATCAGAAGAAATCAGATATATTTGCAGTGACTTCACTTACATAAATAAAAATGACTCTTGGTTCCATTTTTACACCACTATTATTATCTACTTTGTTATCAATACTTTATGATGCCATCAAAGAGTCAAACTGAATTACCAGCAATGAGTTAGGTCAGACAATAATTGGTAATAAAAATGCATTATGTGGGATAACATAGATATGCTATTTAAAACCCATGTACTATGAGAGAGACCTCTCCATTGCTGGTGTAGAATTAAAGTCTCATATGGAGCTCTGGGGCTGCAGGATTAGATTGTTTTCATACCAAAAAAGTCATTTCAGAGCAGTGCTGCTCAATCAGGTAAAGTTCATGCAAATGTCTCTAACTCCTACATGCATACATACACACACACACACACACACACACACACACACACACACACACACACCATGTCCAAATATAACATTAAGGGAAGAATCCTTCTGATTTCAAAATATGAATTTTGTTGACTTAGAATCCCATTACATAGCCAGGCTCGGTGGCTCAGCCTGTAATCTTGCGCCTTTGGGAGGCTGAGGTGAGTGGATTGCCTGAGTCCGCGGGTTCGAGACCC
>NW_007252943.1:1663241-1734083 GCF_000164805.1 Carlito syrichta
GAGGCTGCGGTGGCCGGGAGCGGCCACTGCACTCCAGTCTAGGCGACAGAATGAGACTCCCACTCAAAAAAAAAAAGAATCCCATTACAATGCCAGTGCAAGACTCTCTTTGCAGTAGGAACTCATACTGTTGACCTGGTGGCCAACACATAAAGTGGGCCATAAAGGGGACTGAGAGTTCACCAACCCCAAGGCCATTGAGCAGACTCCCAGGACTGACTGCCAGTGGCCCTCTGTGGCTTAGCTCATGTAAGTAAGGTAGGACCATTCTTACTGTGACAGCAGGGCACTTTGGTCTGTGTTCTGCCTTCCTCTTACCCAAAAGACATAGATTGAAATCTTTTGGTTTGAATATGTAAATTAAAATGCATTTACAAAGTAATCTCTGGCCTAGCCACACATTTGTGGAGAGCAAACCATGAGAAATAAAAAAGGGGTGGGCAGGGGCAGGAGACAGGAGAGAAGGGAAAAGAGAATGTGTTAACCACATCCCTCTTCCTCCTTTCAAAAGAATTCTAAAGAAAAGATAGAGAAAATTTACATTTCTCTGCCCATGGTTTCAGTCTAGCTTTCTTCTTCAACAACTATGAACCCCACTGATAGAATGTGGCCCTTTTGGGAGCCACAACTGCAGG
The DNA here is from genome assembly GCF_000164805.1 of Carlito syrichta. Classification (NCBI taxonomy): domain Eukaryota; kingdom Metazoa; phylum Chordata; class Mammalia; order Primates; family Tarsiidae; genus Carlito; species Carlito syrichta. Next base: position 1,663,877 of record NW_007252943.1, read on the forward strand.
GGGTATGCAATCTAGAGTATTCATGTAAATAAAATGGGGCAAAATAAGGGCCCTCCTATTGCACAGGGCGTGCTCCTTGTCATGGAGAGCTCTTCTTGTAAGGGTAGTTTCAGCCCTGGTCTAGAAATGTCCCACAGTCTCTTTTCTTGTTTTTTTTTTTTTTTTTTTTAAAAAAGGAACATTTTTATTTTGATATAATCCACATACCTTAATATTTACCCTTTTAAAGTATATAGTTTAATGGTCTTTAGTATATTCACAGAGTTGTGTAACCATCACCACAATCAGTTTTAGAATTTTCATCACCCAGTAGCAGGGTACACCACCCTGAACCTTTTAGCAGTTATTCCTCATTCCTCCCCAACCCATCCCCACCCCGGAAAACCAATAATCTACTCTGTCTCTATGCATTTGCTCATTCCAGACATTTCAAACATATGAAATCATACAATATATGATTTTTGGTGACTGGCTTCTTTCACTCAGCAAAATATTTTAAAGATAGATCCATACTGTATAGCATGTATCAGTACTTCATTCCCGTTTATTGCAAAATAGCAAAGCCAATAGTATTCCATAGATACACTACATTTTGTTTATCCATTCATCATTTGATGGAAACTTGTATTGTTTCCACTTTGGGTCTATCATAACTAATGCTGCTATGAACACTCCCGTACAAGTTTGTGTATGAACACATGTTTCCATTTCTCTTGGGTTTAGAACTTAGAGTGGAACTTCTGAGTTTGTTGTTTCTTTTTACAGATTATGTTATCCACGAGCTCCTCCCGTTCCAGCTGTGACTTTAAAGTTCTAGATTAGGAAACAACTTATCTCCTGGGCCATTCCTGCTCATTAACATGCAATGAGCTTCTACCAAATGGCAGGAAAGTAGTAATCAATAAACCAGATCCAGTTATTACCCTTCTCACCACAGAAGAGATGTATAATTAAAATGCTTTCCCTCTCTTAAATCCTTTAGGTGGTTTTAGCATTTAACCAAGCCTGAAGCTCTTCCTCCCCTCTTCCCAAGACCAGTTTCTGGGCTGACCAGGGAAGAGCAAAAGATTGTCCACTCTTGGCCTGAGTTGGGAATTCTAGTTATCCTCAGTCTGGAGATATCAGGATAGAATTCACAGAGGAGGTAGTACTGAGCTGGCCTTAAAGGATGACTGAGAATTCACCAGTCAGAGAAGGAACAGGGAGTGGAGATGGACAATGAAGTCCAGCACTTCAGGAATACAGAAATTTCTCAAAATGAGAAAGCACAGACTGTGTCCTGAGAACAAGAAGTAGTCAGCAGAAGGGAAAGCAGAGGGCATTTAGGAAAGCAAAAAGAAAAGAGGTAGTAAAGAAATCTAGGGTCAGACTGTGTAAGATCTTGCATGCCAGGCTGAGGCACTGTGATTGTGAGCAATGGTGGTATGACAGCTCTGTTTCACAGCAAAACTCAAGAGGCAGAATAGAAGAGGCTGGAGGTGGAGGGAGAGGCTGAGGGGAGACGAGCTTGGAGTCAATGAGGGGACAGAGGTAAACACTGACTTAGACAACAGAGAGAAAGGAGTTGAGAATGACCAGATGTTTCTGGGTTGGGGGAATAAATGGATGTAAATATAGAAAAGGAACTAGGTCATGGGGTGGGGGAGGGAAGAAGGAGGTGAGAATGGGTATGAATATAGAAAAGGCATTAGCTGGCCAGGCACAGTGGCTCAAGTCTATAATCCTAGCACTTTAGGAGGCTGGGGCGAGAGGATTGCCTGAGCCCAGGGGCTCAACACCAGCCTGGACAACTTGGTAAGATCTTGTCTCTATAACTAAAAAAAAAAAATTAGTAGGGTGTGGTAGCATGTACCTGTAGTTCTGGCTACTTGGAAGGTTGAGGTGGCAGGATCGCTGGAGCCCAGCAGGTAGATACTGGGGTGGCCGTGAGTGTGCCCCACTGCACTCCAGCCTGGGTGACCGAGTGAGAAACCAACTCAAAAAAAAAAAAATTAAAAAAAGAAAAAAGGAAAGGCATTAGCTTTTAGAAAAGGGGTGGAGGAGGGAAGAAGGATGTTAGAATGAGTCTGAGGGGCCTGTGAAATGACTCATGTAGGGTGTCTTACTGGAAGATACTGTGGGTTATCCTGTGAAGTTGGCCATGGAGGCTCCCCTTCTCTTTCTCTGGAAGTGTAGAGCACCCCCAGTCTGCTACTGCCCCTTAGTAATGGAGGCCCCCTTTAGGGGCAGAAGTGAGATGGAGAACACCAGTGCTACCTCTCTTGACTCACACTCACCAGAGTGCCTAATCTTAAAGAAAATCAGTGTGAGATCTTCTCCTTTACCATCTTTCTACACATGCCAGATCTGGAGAGATACAAAGGTAGGCCTGGCATAGTTTCGACATCCTAACAGATCAGGCATCTGTACATCTGGCAGGCATACTGCAGTTTCCCCCATCCCACCTTTTCTTCTTCCCTGAATGGCTAAGCTGTTAAGAAAGCCAGAGAAGATTGCTTACTGATTTTGTAAAATCTGAATTTTTTGTTTGTTGATAGGCTGCTGAGAGTCTTGCCGCCAAAGGCTTCCCAGGGAGGCCTACCATGGGTAGGATGGTAACCACTTTTCCAGGATGCAGGAGTGAGTTCAGTGAATTCCCAATCTAACCCAGGACATGGAGAAGCATGACGGTAGTGCCTGACTGTGCCTTGAGAGCAGTGGCTATTCAAGTGCCTGTCAAAAGAAAGCCCTCTTATGATATCCAGTGATTAGAGGTACATAACTAGTTTTAGCTTGATGCCTTCAGAAAAACTCTTGGAGCCATTAGCAGCTGTTCACAGCAGAGGAGACTGTGTTCTTGTCTGCACAGGCTGAGGAGAATGCTAGAAAAAGCAAGAAGAAAGGGAATATGGAGTCCAAATCGAACAGACTTCTCACCCAATCTGAGTCCTCCTAGCAGGAAAGGAGAGTGGACAATCATAAAAACAGTCCAGAAATGTTTCATTACATGCCCCAATAAAGTTGAGATAAAGATTCTCAAATAGAAAAGAGTTTAAAAGATACAAAGAGGCGTAGTATAGCACAAAGAGCTTCCCCAAAAAATCCTGTCACTGAACTTCTGAGTGGCAGTTCATCTAGTGAGACATTTATTGATTGATTGAGTTGGAGTCTCACTCTGTTGCCCAGGCTGGAGTTCAGTAGCACGCTCATGGCCACCGCAGCCTCAACCTGCTGGGCTCTGGTGATCCTTCCGCTTCAACCTTCGAAGTAGCTGAGCTACAGGCACGTGCCACCATGCCTGGCTAATTTTTTAATTTAATGTAGAGATGAGGTCTCACCAAGTTGCCCAGACTGGTCTTGAATAATTTTATTTTTTAACATAAACCTCTAAGAGTTGCCTTTTTTTTTTTTTTAGATTGGAAAATATAGTTTATTTAGAAATTAGAGAGAAAGAGAGAAGAGATTTATCTCCCCAAGGTAGGGGAAGGGGCCAAAGCTTTTATTTTTTAAAACTAGGTCTCACTTATGTTGCCTAGGCTCAAGCGTTCCTCCCACTTCAGCCTCCCAAGTTGCTGAGATTATAGGTAAGCAACACTGCATTCAGCTTTTTAAATGAGTCTCTCTGGATCATAGATTAGTAACACATAGAGGCCAGACTTCCACCTAAAGCCCAGGCTGAGCCCGGCCTACTCCAGCAACCCCTTTTTGGAGGATGCTGTGTTCACCCTGGAGAACCATCCACTTATGGAATTCACCCACTGAGGAACTGGGCCAAATGGATTTTTTTTTTTTGAGTTGGAGTCTCACTGTGGCCCAGACTGGAGTGCAGTGGCTGCTCCCGGCCACCGCAGCCTCGACCTGCTGGGCTCCGGCGATCCTTCCGCCCCAACTTTCCAAGTAGCTGGAACTACAAGCGCGCTACCACGCCCGGCTTATAATTTTTTGATTTATTGTAGAGATGAGGTCTCGCCAAGTTGCCCAGGCGGGTCTCAAACCCGCGGGCTCAGGCAATCCACTCACCTCAGCCTCCCAAAGGCGCGGGATTACAGGCTGAGCCACCGAGCATGGCTCAAATGGATTTTTAATTCAAATTTTAAGGAGGGTGATCACACTTCATTGGTGGGAGACCTCTCTCTCCAGATCTGTAGGAAAGCTCAAGTTTTTTATCTTCAGGGCAGTGAGCAAGAGTTTGGTTTGGATTAGTTTAAATCTCATTATCTGTTCTTCCCTAGAGAAAATCTTTATCTAATTCACTGTAAGTCTGACAAAATCTGTGCTGCAATTCCATTTTTTTTTTTTTTTTTTTTGAGTTGGAGTCTCACTCTGTCGCCCAGACTGGAGCGCAGCAGCCGACCTGGCCACTGCAGCCTCAACTTGCTGGGCTCCAGTGATCCTTCCGCCTCAGCCTTAAGAGTAGCTGGAATTACAGGCAGGCGCTACCACACCAGGCTGATTTTTGATTTATTGTGGAGATGAGGTCTCGCCAAGTTGCCCAGGCGGGTCTTGAACCCGCGGGCTCAGGCACTCACCTCAGCCTCCCAAAGCATGGGATTACAGGCTGAGCCACCGAGCCCGGCTAATTCCATTTTTTAAAAAAGGCAAATTGTCCCCAAAATATAATCACTCACTCATTCATTTCTAAGTTCATTCATTCATTTGTTTCACAAAATCTTTACTTTCTTTCTTTTTTTTAGTTTGGGTCTCACTCTGTTTCCTAGGCTGGAGTACAGCAGAACAATCATGGCTCACTGCAGACAGGTCCTTCCAGGCTCAGGTGATCCTTCCGGCTCAGCCTTCCTAAGTGCTAGGATTTCAGATGTGAGCACCACGGCTGGCCACAAAGCCATTTTTAAGCCCCTACCACATGTTAGGCTCTGTGACAAGCTGGGGTGATTCAAAGATAAGACACAGTCCCTGGCCCATAAGGGAATATCAAACAAACTCATAAATACATCAGAGAAATTATTTGTAATGCATATTTAATTCTTGTGATCACAGCCTCCAAATTCTCAACACCAATAATATGATATTGGGGAAAGAGTACACAACTTAAGCCCATTCTACCGCATCTAGCACAGGGCTGGGCAGAGCAAGGACTTGGTCACAGCATACCCTAGACTGTTGAAACACAGCCACTGCACTATTAATGTGGCCCCATATTGCCTGCCAGAGCCTTTCTGTTCTTACCCTTTGGCAAGTAGAGTTTAATATGAAGCAACAGCTCTGCTACCAAATGACAGAAGAACACAATCTGAGGGTCGATGACCTTTATATTCATTTAAAAATCTCAACCTTTCTCAAACAGAACAGTCAGCCACCTCCACTTGTGAACCTGAAGTGGCTGCCACATTTGCATGCATAATGTGCCGAAAAACCTTCTTTATAATGTTTACTTCTCTGTTTCTTCAAAATGAAATCACTGAAGGGCAAATTTGATTTTCAAATCAGTTTTAAAACATCTGCCTTCTAAAAAAGTAAGAGTAAAGAGATAAAGCTTTTAGATTACAGGCAAGGGCTAATTATTTTTAACCGATACCACTGTGTCCATGCTAAAAATACAAATGTGAAGACATTTTTAATGCATACCCAACATCTAATGGATGTTAATATTTCCTTAGGAAAAGGTTTCTGGTCATAAGGTATGTACTTTGTGATATTAGAAGGAAAACACCAACTTTCAGACCCTTCTTTAAACCCAAACTCATCTGACTTTGTACTTCAGCATCTAAATTTGTTGTTCAGCACCTAAATTTGTTGTTCCATTTCTTTCAAATATATAACTATATCTGTTATAATCTTCAACTCCAGGAAGCTCAAGGTGTTGAATGCATTTCAGTTTATTTTGTGAGAAGAATATCTGAGGCTGCAGGCTTTGTTCTAGAGACACCCTGCAGCTGCTTGGGCTCAGGTCCGTGGCAGTTAGTGACAGATTCAAGAGGCTAAGGAGATAGGGAGAAGCAGCCACAGAACTGGGTCGACCCCACCTGAAAGAGCTCAAAGCTCATAAATGTTTTTATATACACAGCACACATGCTGTGGGTGTCTATACCTTTGTCCAGGCAACCTACTATCCTGGTACTTTATAAACATGGAACATTAGTGGTAAACCTAACCATTCTATTTTATGTCTTGCATACCATTTATAAATTTTTATTGGTAACATAACAATAAACTGTATTGTTTTTAATAAAAACAGTCCTTGGATCCTTGCACCAAGCCTTATTTTAGGAATGGTATTTTACAGCTGTGGAGACAGAGGCACAGAGCAAGTAAACACCTTGTCCAAGGACGCTCAGCAGCAGAATTGTGGCTGAGAGCCAGGCCTCCTGGTTTCTATCCCAGGGGTTTTTATTTTGCCTATTTTACTTCATTCACGTACAGATAATGCTGCCATATTTAACACTTTTCTTCCTGGTGGCAAGATGCTGGTAAGTGTTCCTGGAATATAATTCCTAATATAAAGGCTGAGATGGAAATAATTCTACGTTAAACACAAACAATTCCAACACAGACTTTCACTTTCATACATGTACACCTTACACAAGAGCAATGAGCTTATACTTCCCTTGGGGGCAGATTCTGAGCCCTCCACCAGTTAAGTCCTTATACACAGTAGGTGGACAGGAAATGGCTATACCATGGGGGAGTTTGCAGCTCTCCTTCCAAGTGAGCCTGCACTTTTACACTTTGGCAGTCACCCAGGGTAGCCAAACTGCAGGTCTTGGTCCACTCCCATGGGCTCTTTAACTTTGTGATCAGGTAGATTTTTCCCTGGCACAATATCAACCTCATAGCAGGTACTACATAAAAATGGGTTGAATGAATGCATAAAGGTCTGTATTGGCTTCCCGCAGGTAGATATTCTGTTTTCCTGTCAGTAAAAAGGGAGTCCTGAGAGAAGATAGGCAGGCCTGGAGGGTCAGAGCAAGGGGTGCAGGGATGTCAAGGGCTGGCCACATGTCCTGGCCCCGATCTTTTAGAACAATTCTTCAATACTGATATGTAATATAGCTACAAAGGAAAATTATTCTGAAACCTGAGTGGGCAAGGAGGGCTCAGGGGAACTCCATTTGGCTCCCAGCACCACTGACTGAAGTTTAGCAAGTGAGGTCACCACATTTCAAGGTTTGACATGGGAAGGTCAGTGACAAAGATGAGTTTGCTGTGCTCATCTTAGTGGCATGTGGCCCCTAGGCTAGAATGCATACCATATGGAAAAGGTCACAGGAGACCAAAGGAAATCAGGTAAAGGTATGACACAATTACAAGGACATCCATAACTGACACTTCCTATTTTTACTAAAATGTCTGTTTTGTCCAAAGGTTTTCATATGTGAGTATTCAGTTGACCCTTAGAGTTTCTTTTTTATGTGTGTGCCATGGATCTCTCTGGCAGTCTGGTGAAGCCTATGAATGCCTTCTCAGGATGTTTTCAAATGCATAAAATAAAACATACAAGGAAACCAGTGACACTGAAATTCAGTTGTGTCCATAGATCACTTGGGCATAATGATAATGAGAGACTCCTGGGGTGGTTTCTTTTGACCATGCCAGTGGCATGTCTTTGTTTCTTTTCTCCCTTCTTTCTCTAATAAACTTTGTTTGGAAAAAACAAACAAACAAACCAAAAAACCCCCCAAAAAACCCCTTGTTTGAAAACTTAAAAAGGAAGGAAGGAAGGAAGGAAGGAAGGAAGGAAGGAAGGAAGAAAGAAAGAAAGAAAGAAAGAAAGAAAGAAAGAAAGAAAGAAAGAAAGAAAGAAAGAAAGGTACAAAGGGCAGGTTTTATTACTTAGGATAACAGGGCCTCCTGGGACAGGACTTCAGAGCCAGGGGCCTGAGACTTTGAATCTCCTTATAGCCAGACTTCTTATTTCTCAAGAAAATTTAACTTAGATGTTCCTACATGATAAAGGAAAGCCTCACTTAAATGAAAATGAAACGACAATAGCTTTTATATTGCTTCTCCATACCCTCTTTTAGGTTCTTTCAGTCCCTTTTCCAAACAGAAGCGAGACCAGGAACCAGCAACACTAGTAGAGATTTTAGATCATTTCTAAAAATACAGTCCTGAGTTTTCCAAAGCTCCCATTCCCACTTTACTTTTCTTTTATAGTAACATTAACAAACCATGTGACCTAGACATTTCTCAATGAGAACACTGGTCTGTGGCATCATTTCAAACAAACCCCAAACCTGAAATCCAAATACCCAACATCCTAACAGAGGGTAAACAATAGCACCCAAATCAAATGTAGGACAAACCACTTCTGCTTTGAAGAAAAACTCCTCACTTGGGTTACAACAGTTGGCGAACACACAATGCTATGTCTATAATCGGGAATCTTCACATAAAACTCTTAGGTAAACAGGTCACAAGAACCATAAATCTTAATTTAATTTAATCAATCTAAGTAAACCCCAAAGACAACATGCTGGGTTAGAAATCAAATCCCAGTAAACAACTGGAAAACGTGGGCACAGAAATACTAGGACTTCAGGGATTTCTGTGGCAAATGGGCTATCTAATTATATTTGATTAAAAATCTGCTTCCACCTGGGTCAGTGCACTTCATGTGCAGAGGGATTCAGTTCCATATGCAAGATAGCAGTTTCAGTGGAAGGCACAGGAGGAGGAAGAAAACAACAGCTCCCCAAACCCCAGAGTCCCTGAGATGGTGTGTCCAGATTCAGATCTGGGAAACAAAGTGCTCTGAGCGGATGGATGTGCCAAATGGATGAGAATCACGTTCTCTGGGCAACACTGCATGCACACCAGGCCCGAGAAGGATGGGGCTCCACCCAAGCACACACTTCTCCCATACCTCACTGCTCAGCAGCTAAGCTCTGTAAAGGTGCAACTCACTTGCTTTTTAGTTCTAATAAACTGTCTTTACAAACTGCACACTTGTCCTTCTGTGGTTTGGACAAATTTTTAAGTAGGCACAGGAAGCAAACAATTATTCAACTCCAGTTTGCTTTTTAGGTGACACTTGGGAAGAGTTTGCTGACAGGAAAGAGTCTTGTTTGATGTGTAGGTTGTCTTCAAATCAGACTACAAGCAAGTGGTCTATCTTTTCTTTTCTTCCTAATTCCATACACTACTCCACACACAGAGGGGATCAATCTATAATTCTGATAAACAAATTCAACTCTTTGTGCCAAAAATGCAAAATCACCTTTTAAATGTGAGGTCAGCTCAAACAATTTCTTCATCTTAGTTGCCACCATTCACTAATATCCTGGGTTTTAGCAAGTCAGGTGCATCTAAGTACCAGGCAAGAAATCTTCAGGAAGGCCACCTCTGTGACAGATAAATGGCAGTGCCCAGTGATCATGGAAGTACCAGGGCTCCCATCAACACGATTCATAAGATTTCCCTGATGTCACAAAATCAGCAGTTGCTGGTCTTGCTCAAGCCATCTGATGGGGTAAATGATCACCAAGAGGCCCACAGGAACGATGAATGAACAGATAATGCCAGCCGCAGCTCAGAAAAGGAGAAAGATGGACAAAAAAGTAAAGAGATGACTTTAAATAGAGGTGAGGAGGGGTACAACATAAAGCATTTGTCTGTTTCCAGTCTTTTTTTAAAAAAAAATTATTTCAATAGCTTCAGGAGTACACGTGGCTTTTGGTTAGATAGATGTATCGTAAAGTGGTGAAGTCTGAGTTTTAAGTATACCATCATGCCCACTAGTGCACAGTGTACCCTGTTTCTATTCCAAATGTATTTTCCAGTGATTAAAAAAAATCAGAGTAAGCACCCCATTCAATCTTGACAGTGTGTGACTCAGGGGAGATGAGCACATAGCATAAAAGGCCCTCTTCCTCTCTTGGGGAAGGGCACCAAGTCTTCTAAGGCGAGTTTACTTTATACTTAAGATATAATCTCTTGTAAGAAATTTAAAACAATAACTTGAGCCTTGGCAGTTTTATCATCTAAGCTATTGGGCTAAGCTTCAAGATACCAATCCCTTGAGTAAAAAGCACAGCCAGGAGACAGCTAAAATGAGCTTGAGAATGTATATAGTCATTTTATTATAAATGGCACCTAAGAACCATTTTATTTGACTTTCACTTTTTTGAGGCAAGATGAACCATTACACATTTTCAACAAACTTAGGAAACAACTTGTTAATCTATCTTGTGAAAAAAAGATGCCTCTGAAAATTCATCATACTGGTGGGGGGGGGGGGAAAAACACCCACATTATGGTTATCACTAAAAGCCAAACAGAAACCTCCTGTTATCAAGGATAAGTGGAAAATTACTGTTTATTATATAGTATTACACAGTTTACAGAAAGTGCAAGCGCTCATTACAAATGAACATCACACTTATCATCAGAGAGGGCAGCAGAACACTGGCACCAGAGTGCAACAAAATACATCAATTTACCAAGCCTCCCTCTGGCTGAGGTTATTGTTTCCAATACAAAAGGTAACAAAGGAGTGGACCAACTGAGTGTGCAGGCTGCAATTCTGACATCTCCAGGAAGATCTAAGCTCAAAGGCAGGCTTGAACTTTTCTCCAGCAGGCTGAGAGAATGAGTGGTTTTTATTTACCCACCAAAGTCAAGGCCATTCCGTCTGTGTAGTATGTGCTTCCAGATTTAGTATGCTGCTTGCTCCATAAACATAATCCCTACTGATTCACTCAGAGAAGATTTGGGTTAGCTACATGTGTCAGAATCCACAAATTCCTTTGTTTGCATTTGGATCAAGGGCCCTGAGTCTCAGTTGGTCTTGAGCCAGTTGGGAAGGCTTAATTAGTGAGCCCATGAGAGGAGGTAGGTGCCTAGCACAGAGTCTGACCCAAAGCAGTGGCCCAAAATATGTCTGCTAAGTTAATGAATGGATAAATATCACATTTTGACATAGACCCATGGTCCACAGTATTAGATGAATGATAATCTTAGTTAAAGCAGTGGCAAAAAAAAAAAAAAAGAAGAAGAAAAAAGAAAATGCTGCCTGAAAATATTAGTTGTCTCATCCCCAAATATGAAAAGCTTATAAGATTATGTCCTGTGTTCCCTTGTCATCCCCTCAGAAATTTATAAAGTTAATTAATATTAATGTAAGAATATCATATTAAATGCAACATGTGGGCATAAATTTGAAAACCAAGTTAGAAATCCAAAAAATGAATGCATTTGTAATTGTAGAGTCAGGGCGCAAGCCATATCTTACTAAAACCTTGATTACTATTTAACGTTATTGTGGTTCTGTCTTCACAGGGCAACATAAGCACTTCTCTGTGCAATTGGAGCTTTTGGTTAGCCTACAAGAATCACCCTTAAATAGGTAGAGGCTGTGATATAAGGGATCAATGATGCTGTAAGAACATGAACTTTGAAGTCCCTTTAGTTTAAATCTGTGACCTCAATACTAGATTAGCATAGGTTAGGATTTTGATTTTAATTAGAAAAAAGGAATTCAGCAGATTCCGGAAATGTAAAACAAACAAAAAAGCTTCTAGGAGCCCTTCCTCCTCCCACCTCCAGCATACCCTAGAGAAAAGACTACACATTTCAAGGCATCGGCAGTCAGAATTTCTATTAAGCCCATATATCCACTGCTAAATCCTACCAAGAATTCAGTAACTCTCTAGAGAATTAGGAAGAAAAAAAGAACAATACAAACAAGTTACTCTCCTCTAATAGAGTAACAACAACATGTGCTATCCTCCTTTGCCTGGGATTCACCCCCACATGAGAAATTTGCACTAAGGTTCTGAGAACCAGAGATGGGGGATATTATCCAGTATTCCTCACCAGAGGAAAACCATGAGCTTTCTGGGACAAATTTAATGTGCAACATTGCCTGGAAGTAGAATGACAAACAAGATGACCACTCATCAGGTCAAGACTGCTAAGCCACATTACTAGAAATACAAACACTCTTTTGCTCCATTTCAGTTTAGTGCATAGGATCCATACTGTTGCATACATTTGGATGAAGAGGTGGAAAGTGTATAAGCAGAAAGTATTCACTAACTCCCTCCAAAACAGCTGGTAAATGTGTGCTATTCCAGATGATCACCACTCTGAAACTGCACTTTAAAACTTTGTAAGAAATGTTTATTACTGATACTCAGTACATAATTTACAACACCTTGGTGAAATTTACTTACATTCCATTTCAAGAGATTGTGAAAAGAAAATGTCAACTATAGGGAAAATATTCTTTATGGCTCTTGGCTTGAAACAGAAAAAAACCACACATGCCTGTTTCTTTTGGTAGAAGGAATCAGTCTAATAAATGGCTTAATGAACAGTGTAATGATTTTTTTTTTAAAGTAGGCAATAGGAAGGAAAAGGGAATAAAAACAGAAGCTAATATACTTTACAACCTGGATAATGAACCCCTGGATAATATGGATTTGACCACTGGTATAGAGACTGTACTTTTAAAACTAATTTTTAAAGTATGAATTATGAGACAGCTAATAGGCTGGACAAATTAATATTCTGTGGAAATAGCAGTGATAGCAAGGTAGGAAAGCATATGAAAACATAGGTGGATTTATCATCCACAATCTTCAACACACCTTCTGAAAGATGACTTGTACCTTTATGTGATTTTAAAACCTGAAGTTCACAGGTTCCTTTGGTTGGGAAATTACTGGTTGTCTTAGCTATGATGTGATCCAGTAGCAGATGGGTAGGCTCAAAATCATCCCTTCAGAAAAACTTTCCTAACGTTGTTCTATACTCTGATCATGTCTATATTCTTACAGTACTTATATGTCTGTTTTTGTACTATGGTCTTACAGGCCACGCAAAATTCTGAGGGAAAAGGACTCAAAATCAGGAGATCTGAGTCCTACTCTGGATGAGAACTTGGGAAAGGCAGTCGTGGCTTCTGTCCCAAATTCTCATCTGTAAAATGAGAGGCTTGGACTATTATTTCCAAAGTATTTCCAGTTACAATAATTTATGATTCTAGGATGTTGTTTGTATTTTACACTGGATGTGATGATCCCCAAATGTTTTTTATAACTTGTAGACTCCTTCAGAAGAAAAATGTCTTCCTGTCTCCTCAGTATTTTCCCTCACAAAGTAGTAATGAGCCTTTACCTAGTAGGATCACCCAACAATTATGAGGCTAAATCAAAGTGGGTTGACAGTGCATTTGATTACAGACCTACAGAGGCTACTCTGGGAAAAGCTAGCCTTGTACTTCCAAGAGGATAAATCCCAGTGTACCTTGAAAAATGGACAGATTTTTAAAAAGCAACCTTCCTCCCAGCCTAGCCCCTTTTTTCTCTCTTTTGTGAAACAGACCCAAGAATAAGTAATATTACTGAGTTCTATAGAAGCAAATTACAGTGGACATTCACATAATGATACAGTCACTTGCCTTTGGCAGGAGAAATATCAAGGAAGAACTCGCAGAGCATTTGACTGGTTCTTGAAGGGAACATAGAATAGGTAGAGACTTGAAGATCAGCCAGAAGAAATAAAGATAATCAGCTGGTCTAAAGCATGAGCTCATTTGGGCCAGACTGAAAGGAAAGTAGGAACATAACTGTAAGGAGAGAATTACAGGGATATAGGTTAGAAGGCGTGGTAAAGTCAGAGAGATGCAGTAATTATATATGTGAAATCTAGGTATGTGGTTTGACAGGAAGCACAATATTTGAAGATACTTGGTAAAAACTGGTCACATATAAGTAAAAGACCCAGGCAAGAATTTGAGGCTTGCCTCAGTATACCATGGAAGGTCCTAGTACAGAGGATTAAGAAGTCACAGCAAGAAAAGCCCAGCAACAGCAAAAGTGTTCTAGACACTAGAACAGCAGCAGATGAAAACAGTATAAATTGAGGAAAACCCAGTAGAGGCTACTATGAATACTCTAGGAAAGAAGTATGAAGGTCTGAATTAAGATGGAAGCAATGGGAATAGAAATAAAAGAAGAAAGAGTATAAACGAAAGAATATGGTAACTGATTGGCTGTGGAGGGCAAAGGAAGAAGAAAGAGTCAAAGGGATAAGAGATGCCCAGGAAAAGTAAGCTACCACCAGCATAAACAGGGACACCAAAGGAGAAGAACTACTTTATGGAGAAAGACGATGATGAGTTGAATTTGAGAAAAGTTGAGTTTAAGAAGTCATTCTATTATGCAGTCATGAAGAAGGACAAACATATGGACTTCGCAGCAACTCATATGGATTTAGAGTCTACCATATTCAGTGATCTTTCACAGAAATAAAGAACAGAGTACCATATGTTCTCACTCATAAGTGAACCTTGAACAATTATCATAATATTGTAAGAAAGGGATTGACAGCAGTGGGAAACTGTCAGGGGAGGGTTGGATTGGCAGTTGAGGGAAACTGTTGGGGAGGGAGGGGCACACCTCATCAACAAGGGTAACTGCAAAATGAACATTTGTATACCGAACCCTGAATTGTACCCCACATCTTTAAAATTAAAAATAAAAAAAAAGCCATTCTAGAATGGGCCAATGGAAAATATGAATGCAAGAGACAGCTGAAACCAAAAGAATAAGCTAGACAGTTAAAGAAGAGAGCCCTTTCAGTTCTAAAAATGGATTCTATGTGCATGGTGGATTCATGAATTCATAGAAACATATTTTTTCCAACACAGGAAGAAAACATGAGCCTCTTAGCACTGTGGGGTAGAGCTGAGCCAGCATTAATCATGGTATGATTACCAAGATAGAGCCTTCCTGTTAGAACCTAGAGACTGGTTGTTGACATCTGACTATAACTTGGTAAAAAAAGGCAGGTCACTTTAAGAGGGTAAAGAGCAAAACTACCATGCCTTCCTTCCTGCTACCTTTCATCACTGGCCAACAATAGGCTTGACTTTCCTTTTTTGCAGATGCCCATGCTGATTGTTACTAGGGTATCTGTTGCTCATTTTGCTTACCTATGTCAGTGTTATATGACTGAGCAGAGGCCCACTGAGGCGCAGGTCCCATGTCTGCATTGCTTTATTGGCAATGCCTATCCCAGAGAAGTGGTTAATCAAAGTATGGACATGGTAAGGGGTGACTACTGAGCACCTCTCTGGAAGGTGCAGGCTGGACCCTGGGCAGCCATCCTGAGACCACAGAAGGAGCACTGAGCTCGAGGACTCCAGGTCTGTTCTGCTGAACAGTCTCTACCCTGCTGGGAGAGGCACATGAAAAGCAGTTTAGAGTCCCTCTCCAGGGTCAATTTTTTTTAACCTTTTACTCTGAAAATCTAGTGAAGAAATTGAAACATATTAACTAGACAAACTTGGGATTTTAAATCAAATCAATTTCTGAAGTGAAAGGGGCACAGCTGGCAAACAGTTTTAAAAGCGCTTGACTCCTCCATAAAGAAAAACTTTACTCTCGCTGGATGGTTAAAAATACAGGTAATGGACTTCCAACCAGTAACCAACCCATTAAACTGTTACTAGAGACCCAAGCCATTAACTTGAGGGGTGAGAATAGATGTAGAGACTAGAGAAAATTGAACCTCTGGCAATACTGAATTAAAAATCTGTGGAATAAGGCTGTAAATGAATCAAGGATAAAGGACCAATAATGGATTACTAAAGAGAAGGTGGGAAGACACATTTATAGTCTACAAGAACTGCATCATTAGGGACAAATCTTATTCTCTCCCACAAAGATGCTGCATGTGATGGCATCTGAGCAGCGATGAACAAACTTCCTGACTGCACTCTGTGACAATGACAGCCCCAGAGAGTAAAAGGACAAGTGAAACCAACATGCATGCATGACTGGAGACACAGCAATGGCATGCATGTGTCCATTCATCCAGACAAGTACACACTGACTTCTTACAAGCACTTGGTCCTCGCTAGTGTACTATGGATAGAAGAGTGAGTAAAATGCTGAATCCCTACTCTCACAGAGCTTACCTTCTTGCTGGGAAAAGTGATTATGGTAACTGAATAGCCATGCTAAGGAATGGGTCACTGCAAACTACAACATGGACTGTGAAAGTGGCTTGGTTCTAAGAGAAGAGATTACAAAGTGGTCTGATGGAGGTGAGTGGTCAGGGCATTTTCCTGAGAAAGTGGTCCATGAGCTCACAACAAAAGGATAAGGGGAGTTAACCAGACAAAGGGCAGAGAGTAGGCTCCAAACAGAGGCCACTGCAGCATGTGCAAAGGGCTCTGGGAAGACAGAGCGTGACGCATGTCAGGAAGAGAGGATGCCAGGGAGATGGAAGCCTAGTGAGAATGACCTGGAGTTGTTCAGGAAGGCAGGAGGGGCCAGATTGTACAGGGCTCTCCAGGCCACGTGAATAATTCTGGTCTAGATCCACAGGGTAATAGGAAGCAGTGCAGGGTACCAAGCAGGGATGACACCAGAGTCATGCTTGAATAGAACTGCTCTGCCTATGGCATGTACTTTATAGTAAACTGCAGGAGGGTGCAGAGAGAATGCGGGGAGGCCAGTCAGCAGAGTGGAGCAGAGCGGAAGAGAGATGCTGGTAGCTGGACTAGAGTGATCTTGATTTATATGTGTCATTTGGAATATAATATTAATATGAACATTATTTCCACAATAAAAGAAAAATTTTTCTGACCATGTACATTTTAAGTGTGTGCACGCAGCTCACTGAGAAAATTTTATTGAGGTATGCTTCATTTTTTTAACAGGCATGGAAAAAATTGTTACCCTCACAGAATAACGTGCCTCCTGGGTTAAGCAAGGAAGAGGGAAATGGGAGCTTTCAGATTCTTCTTCCTGATTATTTGCTACCCAAGAGAACTTAATTTCCTTTTAGCTTCTTCAACTGTCAAGTGTTCTGGGTGGGGAGGAACCTCTCACCAGGGTCCACAGGACCTGCTGATATCTCTAAATTTATACTTTTTATCAAAATCCACTTTCCACATGCCTTCCAATGTTTAAGTAAATTTTTGTGTAAAAACTTTCTGCAATACAAAAGATAAATCCCCTCTAAGTTTGCAGGTACAACAGCCTAACTCACTATTAATGCTTTTACTCTAAAATACTCATCTACTGTGGTACTTCATAACTCCATAAACAACAGTTTGATTAGCAGGTGTCTCTATTAACACAAGGATCTGCCTACTATCAGACTTGACCTCCATACATGTGATGTTATCTGAATTGCTTTTTTCTTTTCTTTTGTCATTCCTCTTACAAGTACATGTTTCTTTATTGTTAAAATTCTAAAACTCTTGAAAAAATTAACATTAATGTTTGCCCTTTACAAAAAAAATACAAAACAGGAGATAACATGACTGACTTTTTTCATTACTGTCAAATGCTGTGTAGAAAAATGGAGTTAAATATGAAAAGAGAAAACTAAAATCTTCATTGAGTATTTTTAAAGTGACAATTACACAACTGAGTTCATTAATTAGCTCACAATTCTAGAAGGAACAGGCAAGAACACTCCTCCAGCCACACAGGAAAGAAAAATCTGAGGAGAACAGCCACATCTGTTACCACAGAAGACACTCAAAAGAAATACTAATATTTCAATATGGGATCTATGTGACAGCCAAGAGCTTCAATCTTCCTGGAAACCAAAACTTGACATTAACTATGAACTACTTCTTGTCAGTAGAAGCAATGGGGAAGACATTTCTTTCTTTATAAGCTGTTCTTTCTGTTGCATCATATCGGTGACACCATGTCCTTTACACAAACCTCCGAATCACATGGTTAGCAGTGACCCCCTGGAATCAACCCAAGGTTTTTGTTTGGTTAAGTGTCAGATTAAGAAATAAAGTGGACAAAAAAGAATGTTGTCTCAACTTTGCCACTAATAATGGCAAAGAAGATGCAAAAAATCATAGGCAAAGTAAATTGTCTCGATTTAAATGCACCATTTTTCAATCTTGCTACACTTTGGAAGAGTTTATGGAGGCTGTAATTCTCCACTTTTAATTTATCCTGTTGTCTTCAGCCACTGCAGCACTTAGGAGAAGAAACATGATTCCACTTTCTAAGATTTCTAGTGAATAAATAGCACCAGATACAGAAACAGACCCCAGGACTAAGTGACAGTGCATCCAGCAAGGGGGGACACACAATGCTTCTCATATATGAATATAATCATGTGAAGATCACGCAACAGATGAGCAGACCCTACCCAGGTCTTTTCAGGTGAGACAGAGGCTGTCAAGATACCCGGGAAAGACATGGGAGGGGGTGTGGGGAGTGGGGGTGAGAAATTTCCAATATTAGGATGCCTGCTCCAACAGGGTGCTCCAACCTTCCACGAAGGACTTTTGGAGTCCTGGGGAAAGGCAAAAGGAAGAAGTACTCTAGGGGAACTGGGCTTTAAGGGTCCGATGGAGAAAAGCGTAAGGAGAATGAAGTACAAGTGTCCTTTTCAGGAAGCACAAGTCGTGCTTGGGGTAAGTGGCATAAGGCTCTGAAGAGCTGATGTGCTATATACAGCACTTATTTAATTTCTTTGATTGCCCTCTGGCAGTGAATAAACCACGCCATTTTGCCAGGATATGCTACTCAATAATGGCAAAGACAAGCATCTACGAAACATTTATGGATGCAGCAAAACAAAAACAAAAACAAACCATTCAAATAAAGTTTTCTTTTAGGCTTTAAAAGAAATACATGTAAATTGGTCAAAAATGTTCAAAATTAGAAACAATTTTCATAATCCCATTACACAAAGGCAACCGTTATTAATATTTTAGCATATTTCCTTTTGGCTTCCTTTTTCCATAATTTTTCCTACTTGTAATAATTCTTTGATAATTTTGTACACTGCTTTTTAAAAATCTTATTATACAAGTATTTTCTTAAGTTATTAAAAACTCTTTGCAATGTCATTTTTAATGAATATCTAGGTTGGAGAACAAAACTTATTAGAAAGGAATCTGGATGGTAAATCTGGCAGGCAGATAGAAAGTTGACGATAAAATTAGAAGCTAAAAGCTAGAAAGATTAGGTAGTTCTAGATTAGGACTACAGAATTCTCAAGAAGAAAATGAAATTTTCATTATTACCCAGTTCTTTGTTTTTTGTTTTTTTTGAGTTGGAGTCTCACTCTGTCGCCCAGACTGGAGTGCAGTGGCCGCTCCCAGCCACTGCAGCCTCGACCTGCTGGGCTCTGGCGATCCTTCCACCTCAGCCTTCCAAGTAGCCGGAATTACAGGCATGCGCTACCATGCCCGGCTGATTTTTTGATTTATTGTAGAGATGAGGTCTCGCTGCCCAGGCGGGTCTCGAACCCGCGGGCTCAGGCAATCCACTCACCTCAGCCTCCCAAAGGCGTGGGATTACAGGCTGAGCCACCGAGCCCAGCTATTACCCAGTTCTTTATATCTAATCATTTATATTTGCCAAAACGTTTGCCAAGGGTACAGTCTTAGACAGATGATGGTTGAGGTCACTAATACTTTGGCAGACAGAATTATTGTTCAATGGGACCGAGACAAAACAAAGAAATGGTGAACACAAATGAGGTCAATATGTTAGGAGGCATACTCTGGCAGGAAACAAGACAGCTACATAACATGACAGAGGCATAGCCAGGAACAAGGATTGAAACAAAAACGATGTGGGGTGACCTGGATTATGAACAGCTGACTACAAGTCAGCCTATGCAGCCATGCTTTTGGGAATTCAAGTTCAAGATGGCTGACATTGTAGGTACATTTTCCTCTCTCTTTTCCTGGAAACCACTGACATACCATCAGAGAAATGCAAAGGGAATACACTCAAAAAGGCGTTGCAAACTAGAGAGTACATTAGCAAATTTTTAGTGAATTTCTAGAAAAATGGCAGGCATATAAAATTATACTCAATTATAAATTGAGAACTGGGCAGATTCTATATTGAAGCAAACTGAGCAGGAAGAGTAACAAATGACCCACACCCAGTCAGGTAATTGTAGAATTTAAGACCACCAAGGATGAAGAGAAGATTCCAAAGGCTTCCATAGAGAAAAAGAAATTTCTACAAAGAACAAGAATCAGATTGACATCAGAGTGCTCATCAGTAACATTAGATGCTAGATGACAATAGATCCAAGCTTTCAAACTTCCGAAAACACTGAATTCCATACCCAGTCAAACTGTGATCCAGACATGCAGTGATTCTGAAAATTTGCTTTCCACAAACTTTTTCTGAAAAAAATTATCTATAAGTTTACTGTGTATATCAGCCATGAGCAATCTTGTTAACAATGTTCAGGCTCAAAAGACTCACACAAACCATACTTGGCTTCAGATTCACTAGGAGAAAGAATGGGGAACATAGCAAGCCACCAGAACATCATCAGGCATTTTTTCCCAATGGGAGTCTTTGTAGTAGTCTACGTAACTGTCTAGGAGCTATTCTGTTTGGCCTGCAGGTCACAGCTCAAATAAGAGTTTAAGGGCCAACAATGGGTAGATGTGGGGGCACTCTGGACTAAAAGCCTCAAATTACAAATATCTCCATAAGCATAGATCCCAGAATCAAAGAACAGGCCCAAGCTACAAAAGTCATCACACTTAGCAAGGCCCAAAGCAATGGCTTCTGATCAGATATTTACAGTCCTCCCAGGCCAGATGTAATTTACCAGTTAGTGTAATTTTTTAAAAATCATTAGCAATGTTGTTTAATAACACAGCAGACATTCTACTTCAATAAGGTTTTCAGGGGAACAGATTTAGAAAAGTAACTAGGGCCTAAGGTCAATAGCTCATGCACAGGAAAAAATGGGTTTGTTAACCCTTTACCCACATTTCACAAAAATAAATAGAAGAAACAGTGTTATCAATCTAGATAGGAAAGAAAAATAAATTTTAGGATCACAGCTATAGAGAGGTATAAGAAGCAAGCTGTTCAAAATTACCAGTGGACAAACAGTATGCTTCAGGGGTTTCTGCAACAGGAAAAAAGAGCCAGTTGGGAACTTCAAAAAAACAAAAATCTGTCTAATATAAAGCTACTTAACACATGGAATAATTCTGAACATGTGTAAGAAAGTCTTATCTATTTGGTCTAAACATAATACAGCTCTAAAAGGGTACAAGTTTAGTGAAATAGAATAATACTTCTCTCATTTTAGGTCCAACCAGTTATTAGATATGTTGTGAATAATGTTTGTATAATCATTATAATGAGTTCTTAGTGATTTTCCATTTCTGGATCAATGTATAGCTAACATATGGGAAATTTAACTATAAGTTATAGAACTGAAAATGAGTATTCTAAACCTTTACAATGTCCATATGGTGAAACAGTTAACAGAAGATGAGAAGTAGAAAGGGGAAAACAGAGGGAAATGTAGGGGTGGTAATTTCTTCATCAACATAGTAAGAGGTCAATAAATACTGTCTATTACTGATGGATCAAAAAATAGAGTTTTAAGTATAGTATTTAATTTTAAAAGAAATAATAGCAGAACTAAAAAGAAAAACTTAACAGAGAGGGAGTAAAGTATGCAAAATTTCTCATCTGCTTGTAGCAAGGAGTGAGTAAAACTGATAAATTAATAAACAAAGGTGTAAGATATTATTTATTGTTGAGAATTTATAAAAACTATTAAAAAAGTCAAAAGTAGTTACCTCTGAAGAGTAAGACAGAAGATGAAACGGCAAAATTGTACCTTCACTTAAAACTTTCGGTATTGTTTAAATTAATTCTCCATGTGCACGTTTTACATTTACAATTAAAAAACAGTTTTAGAGGCTGAGAGTGGTAGCTCAAGGCTATAATCCCAGCATTTTGGGAGGCTGAGGTGTGAGGATTGCTTGAGACCAGGAGTTCGAGACCAGTCTAGATAATATAACAAGACTTCGTCTCTACAAAAACATAAAAAAATTTGCCTGGCATGGTGGCGCATGCTTGTTGTCCCAGCTACTTGGGAGGCTGAGGTGGGAGGATCCTTTGAGCCTAGGAGTTTAAGGCTACAGTGGTCTTTGACTGTGTGCCACTACACTCAGCCTGACAGAGTGAGATCCTGAGCTAAAATAAAAAGTTTTAGGGTACAACAATTTAGAGGACAGCAGAGAAAAGGAATCAATGATTGGAAAGTAAGGTCTTTTGAAATGGGCTAAAGGGAAAAGGATTTGATTATATGAAGAAAGATGAGTAAAAGCCATTTTTAAAAAGTTACTATAGAAACAGGGCTACCTACAATAGAAAATGACTCTTTACCCTGAAAGCCAACCAAGAGAAGCCCCAACTATAGCAGAAAGCACTTAGGGGCTATAATGGAAAATATCCACCCCAGAGCAGACGGGAAGAGACACTGGAGAATCTCATTCCCTAAGGATTTTTCACAGGGCAGTAAAAATCTGTGCTCTGACTTATTGACTAGGTAGATGCTATCAAGAGGCAGAACTACAGTCTTTAAAGATCGCATATAATTTCATTTACAACATGACTCACATACTTTATTTCAATAAAGACTGGGCTACAATTGTTAAAACTAATAGAATCCCCTCTTGAAGTCTGCTCTGGAGTATATGAGTTCAAAAGGAAAATCTTTTATGACTTATCATTTGCTTATCTTCTTAAGGAATATTTCTTAAGGAGTAACTTGAAAATGGGAGGTACAGCAGATTCAGATTAGGCCTACAAACACAAAATATTAACCCTTGAGTCCACTGATCCTTAGAGGGTTAACAGGTACTTGCCTTCTTGTTACTACTTTTGCTATTCTAATTGTTTATTTACTAATTTGTAAAAGACTGCTCTAGCATCTAAGTGCTAAAATACAAAGTTAAAAACATATAAATTATTTAGATCCACTAACTAATGGAAACAAAAAATAAAAAAGGGAAAAAAGATGTTGATGACTTAATAAAAAGCTACTGGGAGAAGATCTAAAGAGAGAATGAGTTGTTGAAACAAGAAAAATCCATTTAACTAAATACAAAATTTTCATGACATGTACCTGGAATTATCAACTAGCTCTTGTAAAAAACCCACATTGGATAGCACCATCAACATAGGGGCATAAAAGAGATGAGGAATCCAGTTTATAATATGAAAAGAGACAGGTGGTAATAACTAGTAAGACATGTAAAAGTTGACAAGCTTTGAGGAAGCAGAAGGTCTGCTTTTGGAGTGGTACATCCAATAAGCAAAGACCTTGGAAAGACAACTGGATGGTTGCTCATTGACCTTGGAGGCCTCCCTATTATATAAAAGGGGTTCTAGGAGCTTGGGGATAAGTTAACCACTTTGTTTCCCCTTTTTCATCACTTAGTTTGATTCAGCCCTCGTTAGTAATGCTTTGATCCTAGGAGGCAATGTGCTACAGAGCCAAGAGCCCTGGGTTTAACTTTTTTTTTTTAGTTGGAGTCTCACTCCGTCATCTAGGCTGGAGTGCAGTGGCATGCTCATGGCCACCCCAGTGTTGACCTGCTGGGCTCCAGCGATCCTTCAGCCTTAGCATTCCAAGTAGCCAGAACTACAGGTACATGCTAACACGCCCAGCTAATTTTTTGATTTATTGTAGAGACATGGTCTCACCATGTTGTCCAGACTAATCTTGACCCCGTGGGCTCAGGCAATTCTCTTGCCTTGGCCTCCCAAAGTGCTGGGATTACAGGCTTGAGCCACCACACCTGGCCGGGTTTAACATCTTAACTGTGCTCTTTGAAAAAGAGGCTGAGATTGGATACAAGATTTGTGCTCCATTGGGAAGTGGCTGCCTAGCCAGGAAGTGACTACATTTCCCAGTCACACAAGCATCTCATGTGGCAATGTGACTAGTTCTCCCTAGTGGCACGTGAGTAGAAGGGATATACACTAAACCTAGGCCACGACTTTTTGTAACTAGGTATACTTTCTCTCGTTTCTTTCCCCGTCTGGCAGCTAGATACAGATGATGCTGATGAGGGCCTAGAACGATGGCAGAAGCACATGAAGGAAGTTGCTGGAGTTTCGCAGTCAACTGTGGGGGAAAAGCTATTGAACAACCAGGACCACCCACACTTGCTGTTAAATAATTGAGAGGTAAATTATTGTAAATTATTGTCACTGAAATACTGAAGTTTATTTTCCATAGTAGCAAGTGTTAACCTACCTAAAATAAACATGCTATCTGATAATTACTATAACAGTGGTGATGTGTTAGACACTGCATCAAACAGGACATCACTAATGCTATTAAGAAATCTTGACCAAAGCCCGGCTTGGTGGCTCAGCCTGTAATCCCGCACTTTGGGAGGCTGAAGTGAGTGGATTGCCTGAGCCCGCGGGTTTGAGACCCGCCTAGGCAACTTGGCGAGACCTCATCTCTACAATCAAAAAATTAGCCGGGTGTGGTAGCACGTGCCTGTAGTTCCAGCTACTTGGAAGGCTGAGGTGGAAGGATCGCTGGAGTCCAGCAGGTCGAGGCTACAGTGGCCGGGAACAGCTACTGCACTCCAGTCTGGGTGACAGAGTGAGACGCCAACACACACAAAAAAATCTTGACCAAAGAAGCACATAAAAAGATGCTCAACATCACTAGTCATCAGGAAAATACAAATCAAAACCAAAATGATATGCCACTTCACACCCTCTAGGATGGCTATGGTCAAAAAGATGGACAATAACAAGTGTTGGTGAGAATGGGGAGACATTAGAACCCTCAAACATTGCTAGTGGGAAAATAAAATGATGCACCTGCTCTGGAAAAGTTTGGAAGTTCCTTAAAGAGCGAAATACAGAGGTAGCAGATGACCCAGTAATTCTACTTTAGGTATATACCCAAAGGAATTAAAACCACATGTTCGTACAAACATGTACAGGAATATTCACAACAGCATTATTCAGGATAGCCAAGAAGTGGAAACAATTCAGATGTTTACCAACTGATAAATAGATAAACAAAATATGCATAAAATGGAATATTATCCAGCCATAAAAATAAATAAAATTTTTATGAAATTTGCTATAACATGGATGAACCTTGAAAACATGCTAAGTGAAAGAGGCCAGGAACAAAAGGTCACATAACATATATTTCCATTTATATAAAATGTTCAAAATATGCAAATTCACAAAGACAAAAGGTGAATTATTGGATGCTGGGGAGTTGGGGAAAAAAAGGAAGTGTCTTTTTGGGGTGTTCTGGAGTATTAGATAATAGTGGTGGGTGCACAACACTGTGAATATACTAAAAACTACTGAATTGTATACTTTAAAAGGGTGAATTTTATAGTATGTGAATTTCATTTTATTATTTTATTTTTTGAGTCAGGGACTCACTCTGTTACCCAGACTGGAGTGCAGTGACACGATCATGGTTCAATGCAGCCTTGACCTTCTGGCCACAGGCAATCCTTTTGACTCAATCTCCCAAGTAGCTGGGACTACAGGTGAATGCCACCACGTCTGGCTCATTTTTAAAGTTTTGTAGAGATAAGGTATCATTATGTTGCTCAGGTTGGTCTCATATTCCTGGGCTTAAGCAATCCTCCCACCTCAGGCTCCCAAAGTGCTGGAATTATAGTTGGGAGCCATTGCACCTGGCCTATATCTCAATTTTAAAAAGAATTTGCTCTACCTCTCCTCCCACAAACTCTGGCTCTACACAAAAGGCACTGAGTTCTTTTCATACCTTAATTCTAGCCAGTCCGAACCCACAGAATCCTTTCTCCTAGCTTGTCCTGCAACCAAGCAAACTCAAACAGAGCTCCGGTACCATATGCATTCTTTCTGCTGGCCTGTGGCGAACCTAGCCTACTGGGCTTTCCTTAGTCTGGATAACAGTGTAGCTAACACTGAGATGAGATAAATATTTAAAGCTATTCCTGAGAATGATATGAGGGTGGGGAAGAAATAAAGGCCCCTAGAATAACTATTAAAATGTATATTGCTTCAGCGAAATTCTCTAAGGAAGAAAAAAAAATTTCTAAAGGGGTAGTGTGAGATGTTCTTTGGAACTTCTGAATCCATAGAGAAGACTGTTTTTTCAATTGGAATAAATTTCTGAAAGGACACAACTTACTTGCAGGTGACTTTAGTTTTGTCTGCAACCATGGTCCACTGTTGCTGGTTGGTAGAAACCTCAACATAGTAGCTATAGCTTCGATCATCACAGTCCCAAAGCAGTAACCTGAAAAAAGGGAAAAACATAAGATTGCTGTTAATGTTCTGACTGAATCCTTAGCAGCAGGCATGGGGGAATCTATGTCTACTCTGTCTCTCCCGCCTGCCTCCTTTGTCTCACAACCCTTCCAGGACTGGAGAGAGAAAGTGAATCTCAACACAAGTATGAATAGAACAGGTGCAGTCAGTCTGCAGTGAGAGACTTGTCTCTTTAGGAAATTATTTTAAAAGTCCCCCAATCCCAGGCAAACTTTGTCCCCCTCATGGTAAAGTTCTTCGGATTGGCTTAGGAGGGAGTGGATGTCCCCAAATCATGCTTCTTGCATCTTCCAGCTCTCCACTCCAGCTGGCTTGGTTGACCACTGCTCATGGAGGAATCTGTACTTTCTAATAGACTTTGCTAATTGTATTTTCTATTTGGTGATAACCCTATGACCTTTATTATTATTTTTAGGTTCTTTCTCATTTTCACCAGAATTTTTACATAGTTTTGATAAGATTATCTGATTTGGAGATGGAGCCAAACATAAATTCATTAGTAAAACTTTCCTACTCATTATTTAGAAATCAAATGTCTTGGTCCTGTCCCTCTTATCCCCCTTTTCTGCCTAGATAAGAACCTAAGCATTAACTGTATTAATACATTTACATGAAGTTCAAAGCAGACAAAGTTTAATTGTGACAGGAATCAGAATAGTAGTTACCTCTGGGGGAGGTATCAATGGGCAAAGGGCATGAACCTTCTAGAATGCCAAAAATGTGCTACTTTTGATCTGAGTTGTAGTTACATGGATATATACATTGTAAATATTCACTGACCTATATACAAAAGATTTGTTTATACTGTGTATGTTATTCCTCAACTTAAAAAGTAAGAATTAAAAGAAGAATCTGAGCATTACAATACAGGATCAGCATTTTGCTTCTGACAATGCCACAGGGAAGACAAATTATTGTTTTCTATAATTTCAGCCTTTAAAGTCCTTCCCATACAAAATATGTATCTTGTTGCTTTATAACTGGTCATGAGTCTTTGCTTCCTCCACCAGCTAGAACAGAAAGTTAGCTCCTTGAAGGCAATGCCTATATCTTACTGATTTTTCTATACCCTGTACTTGACATAATGTCTCATACAGAGCTTACAGTCAGTCAGTGTTTGCTGAGCAAATACATTACTTGTAACCACAGCAATAATAATGATCATGCAAGCCAACATTTATTTAACGCTTACTGTGTATCAGGCCTTATGTTAAGTGCCCTATACAATTTATCTTATTTAATCCTTCCAAATAACTTCTTAGCAAGCACTTACAGATGGCGACAGTGAGGCTTAAAGCTGTTAAGTAACTTGTCTAAACTTATACAGTGAGTGAGTGGTGGATATAGGCTTGCAACCTGGTGTCCTGACTCAATGCCCAATTCTGTAATCCCATAGCCAAATGATTCTATTACACCCAGTTGTAATGTTGGCCACAAGAAATTGAAAATATTTCACTGTTATGAAAATTCTGTGATGAGCATTTTCTGTGATTATTGCCTTTAAAGGTTTCTATAAGTGAACTTTGGCAGCAGGGCGTATAAACATTCTGAGGTGTAGTTATGTATCATAATCTGCAACCTATAATCTATCATTCCATAAAGTAGTTTGTAATTTTTTGCCTTAATCTTACAGTTATTATCAATGAAAATCTTTCACACAAGTTTAGTATCACATATAAAGCTATCATTGAGGATTAGAACTGTCCCTATGTTCCCCATTTCCCTTATACCCTCTGTTCCTTATTTTCAATTATGATTGTATTTGCTATCAATGACTAAAGCTACACTACCTAATATTCTGGAACTCATCTTTGAAGTAGAGAAAACTGTTAAAGGGTTTTGGAAAGCATAAACAGATGACATCTACTGATTCCCTTTAATTCATCAGGGTATTTAATCTCTCAACGTATTCTGAATGTATCAGAAAGGATTCTACTCAATTGCTCTTAAGTGTCCAAAAATTCTACTCTTAGATTATACCAACTTGCCTGACAAGAAGTGAATCATTTCCCTTAACAGTTTTTCTTGAATAGTATTCTAATCTCTCAGTGCTTTTATGCCATTAGTCTATGCTAATTTATATTTATTTTGAGTAACTTTTAAAAGTGTAGTTCTTCCATGTTTGCCTGGTTGTCATTTTGGTTTAAGTCTTTTAGAAAGAATTTTGATCTTTCTTTGAAAAAAAAAAAACAAACTCTACTTCAAATATGTGGGCTCAGTTTTTAGTGTATGTTCCATACATGCTCTGGGACAAAATCCTTCATAACTCTGCCAGTGTACATTAAAACTAAAGAAAACTTCAAATTAATTACTCATTCTCTTAATTTAACAGCTTTAGTAACAGTTTTGTTGGGAGATAATTTTGAAGATATTTCCCCCAATGGAACTTTGCGTTAGGAACTTTGAGTTATTTAGGGAGAACCAGATTTATCACAACTCCTGTCCTTCCAGATAATCATGAGTTGGTGTTTCTACACAGTATCCAAATAAAAACAATTAGTCCCTTTTGGGATAGAACCTAACCAGATCTCAAAATATTTCATAAAAAAAGACTGCCTTGAGGATATGGAATATGGAGAAGAGAAAAAAGAAAGACCAATTATGAGTATCATAAATGTTCTAGTAGGCATTCTTAAAATGATAACAAATTAGAAGAATTTTTAAAGTTGTATATACCAACTTTATACTTATAGAGTAAGCCCTGTAAGTAGCTTACACTATAAAGTCTTCCAATTTGTTTCAAGGCAAATTATTATTTTAAAATGAAGATAATCTGCAATTCCAGTAATTTTAAAAACACATGTACATAGAGTGCATTGTTTGTAACCTGCTTCTTTTGCTTAGTGAGCTATTATGGATATGATTTTTGTATATCAAATATTCTTCTACATCATGTGTACTGACTTCATAGTATTTCACTATATGAAGTCCCATAATTTATTTTGTCAGTCTCTTATTAATGAACACAAGCAATAGATAATATTTCACTGTTATGAAAATTCTGTAGCCAGGCTCGGTGGCTCAGCCTGTAATCCTGCGCCTTTGGGAGGCTGAGGTGAGTGGATTGCCTGAGCTCACGGGTTCGCGACCCGCCTGGGCAGCGAGACCTCATCTCTACAATAAATCAAAAAAATCAGCCAGGTGTGGTAGCGCACGCCTGTAATTCCGGCTACTTGGAAGGCTGAGGTGGAAGGATCGCTGGAGCCCAGCAGATCAAGGCTGCGGTGGCAGGGAGCGGCCACTGCACTCCAGTCTGGGTGACAGAGTGAGACTCCAAGTCAAAAAAAAAAAAAAAGAAAATTCTGTGATGAACATTCTTAAGCTAAATCTATGATTACTGTCTTTAAAGTTTTCTGTAAATGAACTTCTGCAGCAGGGCATATAAACATTTTGAGGCCTTGCTGTGTATCACAAAATAGCTATATACTCCTCTTCCCTTCAGCCCCAAACAAAAAATTACATCAATTTATACTAATACTATCAGCAGTGTATAACAGTGCCTGTTTTTGTGTATCATCACCAATATTGTGTAAGATGTTTAAAAATACTACCAATTGACAGATGAAATATACCTCATTAATCTGCAGTTCTTAACTTATCACTGAACTTGAACATTTTACCCATATTTGACCTATATTTATCCTTTCACTAAAGACTTACAAAATGTCCTCTATAGTTAAAGGATATTAATCCACTGCCTATCATAGTTTGTATGCTGAAGATATTAATTTTTATTAGCCTAGTCTATCGATCTTTACCTCAATAATTTCTGTTGGCCTAAATTCTTTTCTTCTGAACAGCAGCCAAGTGCACATACTGGTTGAGACATCGCTTCTCTATTCCTCTATTAAGAGTCCCTGGGGGCTAGAAATGTGGAGTCATGGTGACTTCTGAGAGGAAAAGGGACACTGATGAATCTCAGGTCATCAAGCCTAGGGCTCAGACTCACCTACACTGTGGAGTTTTTAAGAGGCCTTGCTGTAGTTCAGGTGCTAGAATGCATATTTGCTTAGAATTTAGGTTTACTTGGGAATGAAATCCCTTTGCTGATTCAACTTAAAAAAAGGAAGTGTTCTGAAAAATTGGCTCAATCTCTTCTTTTCCATCAACAGGAATTTTGTTCTGTAGGGCATAACCAAAAAATCCACCAACTCCCTTTACTTCTTTCCCTGGCTGTGAAGTGTGTTCTTATGTCTTTGCACCTGCAACAAGACAGAGGTATGTCTGACTTGAAATCTGGCTAAAAATGTTTGTACAGTGAGCTCGCCAGTTAAGGACACTCCCTCTGACCTTAACTGATTTAAACATACCCCTAACACATCCATCCACACATCTCCACTCATACATCAGAAACCATTTTCAAAAGGGGCTGAATAAAGGAAGTTGCTGCCCAAGATCTATTGATGCAGATCGGGTCTGCGTTTAGCTGTTACCACAAACCTCTCTAACTAATGAGCACTGCATGAAATGCCTGGTGATATTATATGTTGTCTCCTCCATCATCCCTTATCCTCATTGTGAAATTTTCCTAAAAGCAGTGAAGTGCTGGGTTTTTTAAAATTGATTAGCAGATGTGATTTTGCTTACATCTTCCATAAATGCTCTGGCTGGCTGCATACCATTGATTACCAGGGGTTCAGTTTACAGCAACTAATTGCTCTCCTTGCTGGTGTTTTGATACAAAATTCAATAGTGAATATGTTTTCAAAACTCTGGTCTTTGTGGCTTGAGTCAGAAGTGACTTGAGGCAAACCCAGTGGACTGAGTTTTCCCTTCTTTAAAATAATTGCTCTCTCATCAGTCTGTGAAGAAAGTTTCCAAATTGTAGCATTCTAATTGGAAAGTCTGCATTATGCATGCGATGACAAACTATGTTGTGCTGAATGGCATTTTTTTCATCCTTTTCTTAAGGGATTAATTCTGTGCCAGATTGTGAACAATGGCTGAAGTGTAACAGTTGAGATCAACAGCTTCTCCACTGAATTGTTGCCTTTTAGACCAGGAGCATGTGCCTGTTTTGCCTGTTTTTAACTGTCCATCATTTGTGTAGGAGGCTCTACTGGAAGGCCTGGGGCCACACTGCTGCCATTCCTAAGAGTTTTCTAATTTGGGTGAAAACAAACAACTAAAGAAAGATCAACTGCCAGCATATTAGTAATATTGTAATAATTTATCACTAAATCTATTCCTCATCTTTCAGTTAAAGTCAAAAACTCCTGACCTCAAAAATTTATACAGACTATTCTTTGTTAAAGAGCCTTTAAGTTCTTCAGAAATAATTATCTTACATGTAACAATTCAAAAAATATTTACTGAGTTCTAAGTAAGATGAGGTAAGTCACTTAACTCATTTATACTGTACTTTAGTTTCATCGCTTGTGAAATCAAATGTCTAGATTTGATGATTTCTCAGGGCTCTTCCAGTTCTAACATTTTATAATTCTCAGCTGTAGCATATACAGTGGAGTTTTTTTTTTTTTTTTTCCAGTATGTCTGTATATTACATAGGAACTCCTCTCTTTGAGAACTGTTTCCAGTTCAGCCTCAAGGTGGACGTGTGAGGAAGCTCCTGAGCACAGTTTATCCTGTAGACGTGACTGTATCTAGGAAGTCACCTGACCTACGTCGGGCTAATCAGATTTCCTCTCTCAAAAATTTAGAATTATGTGAAGTTTAAGCTTAAATGGCTCTGCTCTCTTAAAATGACATGATACAAAGGCAGGCATTCTGGAGTGACCCTCTTTCATCATAGGCATAAAGAAGCAAAAAGAGTCATCTGCAGTGAGAAGCAGAGACACAGACAGTGCTGCCCAGGCAGGGTTGCCTGGGTTCTTGACAGATTCCAGTGTCTGGTTTCAGTTCCTACAAGGGATTTCTGAGTGTCTACCCTAGTATTCCTTGAGAAATCTCCTAGTCACTTAAAGAAAGTCACCATTTATGGCTTAATACATATTTACTTGGTTTCTGTCACTTGGAACTAAATGGACCTAAGATAATAAGCTTCTAGCAGAGTACACCGGACAGAAAAAGTACTCAACAAAGAGTAGATGTTATGGCAATGAAGATGGCAGTGACACTGTGATAATTCCAGGGTAGAGGAACAATGAGAAAAAGTACAGGGACAGTAAGAAAGCTTCCTTTGGATGGCAGTGTTCGTTCAAGTATGAAAGAGGATGAGAGCGGCAGGACTGTACTGTTGAGTGGCAAGGTGGAACAGGCTTTGGAATAGGCTCAATGGAGTCAGTGGAGCTGCAGGGACCGGCCTTGCAAAGATGGAACGATCAGCATAGTTTAGCCTCAGGGAGCTGGTTGACAGTGACAAGGAAAATACAGTGACAGGTCAAGGAATAAAAGACCAGGAAAAGTATTGACCACCTGTAGGCTGTTGAGGAGACAAGTGGGGTCAGAGAGGGCAGAATGACTTTCACAAGAGAGGTGGGCTGGAGGCCAAGATACAGAAGAACAGGAGTGACACATGTGAAGGTAAGACAGAAAGATAAGGAGCTGGGCCACAAAGGGAGACTTCAGCACTTCTATCTCCTTCAGAAGATACCAGTTCTCACTCCTCTGAGTGAGAAGCAGAAAGACAAACATGTTAAGGGTTTTATTCTAATCTGCTATTGAGAGACAGGAGGGAGCCTGTAACAGCTGCCGAAAGAATTAATACAGCTTCAGAGAAACAACTTTACTGGAGAGAAACAGGGACTTTCCCAAAGATGAGAGGCCTCCTTATTGTCAGCTGTCACAGGGTTCACTGATGTGGCTTCATCCTCAGGTGGGGAGCAGGGTCCAGCTGAGAAGCGCTGCTGAAGGAGGCAAGTCAAAATGAGATTCTCAGCAGGAGGCCAGAACCCAAGTAACAATGTTTTAGCTCAAGTGTGTGAAGTAGACCAGGCGGCTGCCCTGCAGATTCCAGACATGAGAACTCCCAGGGAGCTGCCACCACCAGGCCTTGCCTCCAAGTAGGCCACAGCCTTTCAGGGCAAAGGGGACACCATGGGTTCTTGGAAAACACGTTAGAGGACATCAGAGAGTCTCTGTTCTGTCTGGTAGTGTTTAATCTTTCATATCTGGGACGCGGAGGGTGAGTTCTTACAGGAAGAAACGATGGTACTGGTTAACATTCCTTTGCAGTTTGCCATGGAAAAGGCAAGTGCAAGCTCTTGGTTGTCTGGCATGTGTAATTTCTCTGTTGAATCACTGAAGCCCCTGTGAGGAGGTGGCAAAGCACACACTTTGGCTCCACTGTGGAAGCTGGCTGACTGAGAAAGGGGAATACTAAGAAGAGTTTTCTCTCCCATCAAATCTTACATTCAATACAGTATAATCCAGGTAAGTTATCTGAAAGTGAAAAAACATCAATAGAGAATATTCCTGCAGGATATTACAGTGAATAGCTAGATGGGGCAAAACTGTCCAAAACTTTGAGACTAAGTACCAACTTTAAACAGCTAATTGAGATCATTTTTTCACTCCTTAAAGAGATTAAGTCTTTAATTTCAAGTTTTAGGTGATAACAAAAAAGCTAACACTACCCTACCAAATAGCATGGTTGCAGCTGCAACATTCAGTAGGTACTGAGTGTAGAATGAATGGTGAACAACTAATCATAATCCCACCTCACATTCACACAGACCTCATTGGCTTCAAAATGTTTTTGCATACATTATCATATTTGGGAGAAAAAACAATTTATAATCAGCACATTTCCTGCTTTCAATGCAAATCTTTTTTTCTAAGTTCCTTGGTTAATTTTCTTACATAGGCTAAACACTGCCCAAGCAATCATTTTTTTTTTTTTATTCAGTCTCACTCTGTCACCTAGGATGGAGTGCAGTGACACGCTCACTACTGCAACCTCCCCACTGCTGGGCTAAGGTCATCCTTCCACTTCAGCCTTCCAAGTAGCTGGAACTACAGGCACAAACTACCATACCTGGCTAATTTTATTGGTTTGTTGTAGAGATCAGGTCTTGTCAAGTTGCCCAGGCTGGTCTCAAACCCCTGGGCTCAGGCAATCCTCTCACTTCCACCTCCCAAAGTGCTGAGATTACATACATGAGCTACTGCGCCCGGCTTGCCCAGGCCATCTTTTACATATTATTCAATCTCTTGGCAACCCCTTTTTCTAACAGGTAAGTTTTGGTCCAGGCTTTTATGATCTAGACTCCATACCACACAGTCCAATTTGATGAAAATTATTTCATGCTATGCTTTCAATGTGGATACACAAGAAGAATTTTCCAGGTCAAACAGCCCTTGAGAAGAAAAGCAGTTTTATTACACTTTTGAAGGTGACTCTATCTGATATAGTCCCTTTCTTAAGCAAGATGTTGGCACCAAAAGCCCTTTCTTAAGCAAGATGTTGGCATCAAAAATATTGGTAACCATTCAAATGGTCTTATGATATTTTAAAAGGTGAAATCTCATTATGTTACAGAGCTTTTAGGCAGTGACACACTAAGCAGGTATGTAGCTTTTACAGATCTTCCCCTGTGTTTAAATTTGGCATCACCAATTCCCCTCCCTGCAGCAAGGCCAACTGCCTTGATCCCAGCAGCTTCCTCATTAGGATTAGTGTGTACGATCAGTGAGCGCAGCCTGACTTGGCTCACCAGCAGGGTCAGAAAAGGATGTGCAAGAGGCAAAAATGCCAAGGCCCTGCCCAGACCACAGGGCTTAGCTCCCTGGGTATGAAGTCCGGCTCACTTTTAGCTTCATTTGCTAGGTAGGCTATTAGGGGCTGTTGTGATTTTAAAAGGCAAGAATCCATTTCTTCTGTTAATAGCTGAAGGCAATATACATTTATGTGAGCTTTTCTGTTCCCTGTCTATGAAACTATTAGGAGAGTGAGAAGAAGAGACAGACATGCTAAAGAGCTCAAAATTCACTAATCTATAAGTCGAGTGTTAAGAATTTTACTTGGATTTTTGCTTAACATTTATGACTCCTGTGGGACAAAATGGCCCCAGTGTGGGCCTTCATCCATCAAGTAAGAGAGTAGAGTCACCTGGCTCCAAGTTCCCTGCATGACACCATCCAATGGCTCCTCCTCTCAGCTTTTAGGACCAAGTCCATTTAGGAGGAACCACCTGACCATGCTTCTAGAGTGCAGAGATCATGAATGGCTCATGGTCTTGGTACTCCCCATGGTCCTCAGCACAATGCCATGCTGATCTTGCGCTCTACTGACTTAAACTGAAAGAGACATGGGATGCAGGAGAGAAGAAGATTATGGCAAGAGGAAAGGCCACAACAGATAAATCATCCTTCTCACGAAACACCAGTCACTCATTCCAGTGCAGCATCTTCAGTGCTCCATAGACTGAATTACATTTCAATCTGAAAACAACCTCCCCTAGTCAGTACTCCACCCTGAGCCTCTACACCATTTTGCAGAATCTCACATAAGAGATAATTTATGTGCCTGAGCCCGTGGGTTCGAGACCCGCCTGGGCAGCGAGACCTCATCCCTACAATAAATCAAAAAATCAGCTGGGCATGGTAGCGCATGCCTGTAATTCCAGCTACTCAGAAGGCTGAGACGGAAGGATCGCTGGAGCCTAGCAGGTCGAGGCTGCAGTGGCCGGGAGCGGCCACTGCACTCCAGTTTGGGCAACAGAGTGAGACTTCAACTCAAAAAAAAAAAAAAAGAGATAATTTATGAAGAGTATCAATTCTGACTGCTGTTTCATCTCTTCAGCTTATTATCCTGCCCCTCCTCTGACCACATGCTAATATGTGCCACATGCACACAGCCTACAAAGCACCAAGGAGCAGAGCCAAAGAGAAATTTAATAAGCTCCACTGTTCCTTTCTACTCCCTTGGGTCAAGTTTTCACAGGAATCTGTGTCTGTGGGAGAACTCACAATTTAGCTACTGGCAGATCTTTGTATTCTCCCAACCTGGTGATAAAGGGAGAGAATGGAAGGGCAAAACAGATGGGGAAGGCTGACTCTGAATATTACAGTCAAGAGAACATTCCAGCAGGGATGAACTGCAAGGCAAAACTCTTCCTATTCAATCATGTAATCTCTATTCTTGTTCTTACCAGATCTCTTCTCTGGTCTCTCTTAACACAGCCAGTACTGTTTCCCCACACCTCTTTCTCTTTCTTATCAGCTTGACCTTTTCGCCCAAATCAGATCTGGCTTTCAACCTTTGCTCCAGCTTTAAATCATCTTCTTTTCCCTACAGGGCACAATCTACAAAGTCCCAAGCTCTTGCTGAAAACGATTTTAAAACACTTGTCCATCCTCCTCCTTCAGCGTTACCATCAGTGCTAGCTGTTGTTCATTCCCCCTTCAGGTCCTCTCTCCGCTAAGTGACTGCTGCCTTCTTTCCACTGCATTCCCAAATCTGGTATTTATTCTAGTAGGCCTGGTACATTGAAATTCAGTTTGCCTGCCTGTCTCTCTCTTGTATCTACTTGGTCTCAAATGTCTTCATTGTCTCTTCTCTAATGAACCTTTTTTTTAACTTTTAATTTTGTTTATTTTAAAGATGTGAGGTACAAATTAGGGTTAGGTATACAAATGTTCAATATGTAGGTACCCTTGTTGATGGGGTGTGCCCCCCTTCCCCAGGCAGACTCCTGCTACTGCCAATCCTACTTCCCGCCCCCTCCTGGCAGCTTCCCGCTACTGACCATCCTTTTTTTGTAGGATAATGATAATTGTTCAAGGTCCGCTTATGAGTGAGAACATGTGACACTCAGTTCTTTGTTTCTGTGAAAGATCACTCAGTATTATAGACTCTAAGTCCATCCAGGTTGCTGTGAAAGTTCATGATTTTGTCCTTCTTTATGGCTGTATAACATTCCATCATAGATATGTACCACATTTTTTTATTCAGTCCTTTTTTGATGGGCAGCATGGTTGGTTCAATGTTCTTGCTACTGTGAACAATGCTGTGATACACATACATGTGCAGGTGTCTTTTTTATAGAGTGATTTGAGTTTTTCCGGGTATATTCCCAGTAGGGGGATTGCAGGGTGGTATGGAAGGCCAATTTTTAGAACTTTTAGGAATTGCCACACTGTTTTCTACAGAGGCTATACTAGTTTACACTCCCACCAACAGTGTAGAAGTGTTCCCTTTTCGCCACATCCTCTCCAGCATCTGTTGTTTTTTGAGTTATTGATGCTAGCCATCCTGAGTAAAGTTAAGAGGTATCTCAGTGTGGTTTTAATTTGCATTTCTTTGATGACTACTGAGACTGAGCATTTTTTCATGTATCTGTTGGCTGCTCATATGTTTTCTTTTGAGAACTGTCTATTCATTTCTTTTGCCCGCTTTTGTAATGGGGCTGTATGTTTTTATCTTTCGGCACGTCTGAGTTCCTTGTAGATCCTTTGTCAGACATACAGTTTTTCTCAGTCTGTGGGCTATCTCCCTGCTCTCTTGATGGTTTTTTTGGCTTTGCAGAAGCTTGTCAGTTTGATGAGGTCCTACTTGTCTATCTTATTTCTTATGGCATGGGCACTTGAGGTTTTGATCAGGAATTGGTTGTCAGTTTCAATTTCCATAAGGGTGCCTCCTGCATTTTCTAAGGTTCTTGTAGTTTCAGGTTTTACATTTAGGTCTTTGATCCATTTAGAGTTGATTTTTGTGTATGGTGATAGGTAGGGATCTTGTTTTAATCTTCTGCATGTGGTCAGTCAGTTTTCCCAGCACCATTTACTGAATAGGTTCTCCTCTCCCCATTCATCGGTGGTGGAGGCTTTATCGAAAATGAGTTGGTTGAGAAATTGAGATTTTGTTTCTGGAATCTCTATCCTGTTCCATTGGTCTATTTGCCTGTTCTTGTACCAATAGCAGGCTATCTTGATTATTGTCGCTTTATTGAGTTTAAACTGTGGGAGTATGATACCTCCTGCTTTTTTTTTTTTTTTTTTTTTAATTGAGGATTGTTTTGGCGATTTGTGGTCGGTTATGTTTCCATATGAATTCCTGTATCATTGTTTCCAGTTCTGAGAAGAATGCTGCAGGTAATTTAATGGGTATTGCATTAAATCTGTAGATTCCCTTGGGTAGGATGGACATCTTAATGTTGATTCTTCCAATCCATGAAACATGGAACATTTTTCCATTTGTTTGTATCATTTTTTATTTCTTTGAGCAGTGTTTTATAGTTTTCGTTGTAAAGGTCTTTCAAGTCTCTGGCTAGGATGATGCCAAGGTATTTGATTTTTTTTCTGGCTATTGTGAATGGGATTGTGCTTTTTATTTGGGTTTTTGTTTGTTTATTGTTGGTGTACAGAAATGCAACTGTCGGTTGGGTTCAGTGGCTCAGCCTGTAATCCCAGCACTTTGGGAGGCCGAGGCGAGTGGAGTGCCTGAGTTTGCTGGTTTGAGACCAGTCTGGGCAATGTGGCAAGACCTCGTTTCTAAGATAAAATAAAAATAGTGAGGCATGGTAGCGCGCATCTGTATTTCCAGTTACTCGGAAGGCTGAGGCGGAAGGATCGCTGGAGCCCAGAAGGTCGACACTGGAGAGGCCGTGAATATGCGTGCCACTGCACTCCAACCTGGGAGAAGGAGTGATAATCCAACTCAAAAAAAAGAAAAAAAGAAATGCGACTGGGTTTTGCACATTGATTTTATACCCTGAGACTCTGCCAAAGTCCTTTATCAGTACAAGGAGGTTTTTGACATTCTCTTGGATTTTTGAGGTATAGAATCATGTCGTCTGCAAAGAGGGATAACTTGACTACGTCTTTTCCTATTTGGATACCCCTAATCTCCTTCTCTTGTCTGATTGCTCTAGCTAGGACTTCCAAAACTATGTTGAAAAGGAGCGGTGAGAGTAGGCATCCTTGTCTAATGAACCTCCTTTATGAAATCTTTGGAGAAGGCTTTCACATGAAAACCACCACCCTCCAAAACACAAAAACAAAACTATAATAAGTTGTAAGTACTATAAAACTTAAACACTTACAGTAAGTAGATTATTCTGTTTGAAGGTTGAGGTGTCTGATAAATCATTATCTTCCAAGTGGTACATGACTTACCATTAAAATAAAGACACCATTAATGAGTTTAATAATAGTAGCATCTTCTCCGCTAGTATATAAAGGTGAAAATCCTAACTAATAGCTATTAAGTTCTTATAAACAAAAGATAATTAATCAATTGAATATGTAACTGTGTGATAAATCTTTTGAAGAATGGTGAGAGGTTAAAAAAAAGCAATATTTTATGTAATTTTTTGTAACAGCTAGAGGAAAAAAACGGCTAATTAAGTTTTTCAATGGAATTCTTTTGATCACTGGCCACTCTGTACAGTTTTCTTGATCCAGGTCTTCAAAGCTGTGATCACAAGTTTTAATTCAAATGTTTTCAGTTGAACATTAATAACTCTAACTTTCCTAACTGCTAAACAGCTGTAATTAAACCAAACTGGTGTAGGTTACAGGACCAAAGGCTAAATGGGCAGTTGCCATTTTTTCCCAAATCGCCTGTACTAGTCTCCCCAGAGCAGGAGGCCCAGACAGAGGTTATGCATGGGGAGGGGCCACAGCTCTCCCCACTGCTACAGATGTACAGAGTACAGTCTCATGAGCACGTGCCAGAGTATTCAGTAGCTTCCCCTTTCCTCCCACATTTGTTTGGTTGAAAGATCGTCAGACAAGAGAAAA
Source organism: Carlito syrichta (assembly GCF_000164805.1). Lineage (NCBI taxonomy): Eukaryota > Metazoa > Chordata > Mammalia > Primates > Tarsiidae > Carlito > Carlito syrichta. The sequence continues at coordinate 1,703,551 of NW_007252943.1, forward strand.
GCACTCCCTCTTCTGAATGTATTCTGCAAGAGCTGCCTTTCTAGAAATAACTCTCCCAGGTGCCAACATGAATATTCACCAGAGTGTACTGGGCACAGAGGCCAGTTTCCGTGCCATATACACTAATCCTTCAAAATGTATTCCAGGCAAGCTATCACAGGGTAAACACCTCTACAGAAACTAGGCTTTCTGGTGATGGACACTGGGTGGCTGAAAGAAGGAACTCTGAGAGAAGGAGGCAAAGATGAATAAACCGCTCCTAACTATCTAACAGCCCTGCTGCAGCTAGACCTTGCAACATTGACTCAAGCACAGTATGAGGCTTCAGTAGAATACTGCAATCTGCAAATTAAACTCTCTTTTGTTCAACTGGCTTACTCTTCCTCATCAAGAAGAACTAACATTTATCTCCTCTATGCCCCATAACCCTATCTGCCAGACCCCTTTTAACTTTCTCCCTATCCATTATATAAGTATCCATTATAAAAAGGCATTATACTAATTGCAAACAATATATAAACCCATATTTTAAAAAATATTATTTGGCAGCAGACCCTGTTTTACAAACAACATCTTGGAAAAACCTTAATATCAAAAACAGATAAAAGAAGAAATACTCTTCTGAGGTGATAGCTGGGAACTGAAGCTCATCTGCCAGAACTTGCCATTGATCCCTGCTTGCAGCAGCTCCCAAGGCTTTCTGCCACCAAAGTAGGAAAAATCTAGAGGTCATAGTATACATCTTGTTCTCAAACTAAATGCTAATTTTCAATATTCATATCTTTTAATAACAGGTTTATAAGTACCATTATTCACATTTTTTGAAAACATGAAAGGTAAATGAACTTCCTTAACTCTTCACGTTTACCTACATGGGCCACAGATGTTAGTGAAGAAAGGGAGCTGAGCAGATTAAGCTTTGGTTATCTATGGCCTATGGATGCCTGCTTTTGTAAATGAAGTGTTATTAGAACACAGCTGTGCTCCCTCAGCAGAGTTGAGTAGTTGCAGCAGAGATGGTGTGGTGTGAAAAACCTAAAATATCTACTACCTATTCCTTTATGGACAAAGGTTACCAATCCCAGAAACAGAAAACTAAAACTGTTCTTATTAGGTGTAAAGAATGATGGCACCAAGGTAAGAAATAAAGATACAATTTAAACTAAGGCTGAACTCAGCCTAGAAATGTCTAAAGTCTCTTTCTTCTGTTGAGTGTTTCAATAGATTTTCATGTAGCAAATTCCACATGGAATTTTTAGAATCTAGTATAGTCATCATCCCATCTATGTTGCTGTGACAACTGTACAGGCAATTCTTGGTTTGCTTTTCACTCCAAATTTCTGGTATTTCTCCTAAGAGTAAAAGAACCAGAAAGAAAATGGAACCAAAAAACAAAAACAGCTCCAATTAAAAATGAAAAACATTCCTAAATGCTCTTTACTCCCTTAACGGATAAAGTGCCCAGGAGCTACATTCTCAAACTGAAGATGTTCAAACAGGTTAGTCATTGACTACCACCCTCCAGATCCCTACTAAAGGGAATAGACGTAGTAGTGTAGGGTGAAGAATTATAGACATTTAAAGTCAATAAACAATATGTTGAAAAACAAGTTATACAGTGATTTATAAGGCAGTTAATATGACAGCAGTAAAATAATAATATATCAGTTACAGAGGAAGATGACCCTACAGACTAAACCATACCAATTAAGTAAACAGTGTTAAGTTGTTCATTGGCCACTAGGAAAAAAACAGATTTCTACAGATTTATCCTGTTGCCAGCTCTATTGTGATTATAAAAAATCATTTTACAAGATAGCTGGCCAGTGCAGTCTATGACCACAGAACAATAAAACCTTATAGTACTTGGTGTTTTAACAGAACTACTTATTTAAGATGTCTAATGATACTAATTTTAAATGGAAGACTCTGTTTAACATGATCTCCCCAAATAGATCCAACTAAACTCCATGAATTTTCTACTTGTCACTAAGACTAACATATATAGCTAAAATCTCACTATAGTGAACACAATCATGACAGCCATTTTCCTATTTTACTAGGAAGGCTGTTACCAACAAGATATTATTTGTCTGGTTATTACAAATTCTTTAACAATTCTCTATAGAGAATGGTTTATTTATTCCCAACAAGGTTACTATGAACTTTCTAATAAAGACAGTACTTGATTATATGGGCTCTGTTATTTTTTAATCTCAGAGAAGAAATACATACAGATACCAGGAAAATAAATGAAAAATGGTTTGCATTGAATATCAGACAACAACTAAATGGTATATGCCTAAGGGACTTAGGAGCAAGATCTATCATTTAGACCCCAACCACCCCTTCATACAAGGTTCTTGAGTTAAGTATATGATAAAGTTCTAGCAAATAAGAAAAAAACAAATAGATACTTTTTATTGCTAGTACAATTTTTGTCCCCAAACCCTAATGCAAAGGGCACAGGACATGGCATATTCCCTATTCCCAAACTGATTATGACTGAGCACTCCCTATATGGAGCACTCCCTAATCTCACATTGGCTATGCCTGAACGGCTCCAAACCAAAGCAAGCCAGGAGGTCTTCTCTGTCCCTCTTCAACACTCAAAACCTATTATTGGTTCTTACCACTATAATTTAAGGAACGATCAATCCAATTGCACTTTCTAGTACAGTAGTCTCCTTTTATCCACGGGGGATACATTCCAAGACCATCAGTGGATGCCTGAATCCATGGACAGGGCAGAACCCATATATTGTAAACTATGTTTTTTGTTCTGATAATTGAGATGGCTACTAAGTGATTAAGGGGAGGGTAGCTTACTCTCCTGTCTAGCTGGATATGCTAGACAAAGGGATGTTCACGTCCTAGGTAGGATGAGGCAGACTGGTGTTAATACTATACTACTCATAGCGGCATACAATTAAAAAACTTAAGAATTGTTTATTTCTGGAACTTCCCATGTAATATTTTGTACCACAGTTGACTACAGGTAACTGAAACCATGGAAAGCAAAATCACAAATAAGGGAGAACTACTGTATCAGAGAATCAGAGTAAATATTGGGATGGGGGAGCTTGTCCCCCAGTGCCTAGAACTGAGTTGTCCCTGAGCTGAAGCATTAATCTTAAGCTTACAAGAAAGAGGAAGTAAGAGTATCCAAGGGCTGAAAAGGATGGGTCTACTTACCACTTTGTTGTGAGAACAGAAGAGTGAGGAGAGACAGGGGAGCGGTAGGCACAATGAGGGAAGGCAGGACCTCCATCGTCAGTCACAGTCCTAGCCATGCTACTTAGGGCTCAATGGGAGACAAAAGATACAATAAGTGATTTTACTGAACTGGGGCCTACTCAGTCCTGCAAACTGACCAATCTGATCACATCTTCATGGCCACAATTTTAGGGAGGAGTGAAGATGGATACAGGAGAAGGCACAAAGAAAATGGTGGAAGGAAAAGCAGAAGGTAGTTGAACTACTTCTTCCAAGATTTAAAATTGTAGTATGGCTGTGATCACCCTACCACTGACTGTACTTCTTGTTTTAAATGTCCTTAAAGCCAGAAATGTTCAATATAATCCTCCCAAAAACCCACCACATTATCGAAGAAAGTAGAGCGGGGGAAAGCCTGAAGGTAGTATGACAGTCATTGTCCATGTCCCCTTTAAAAATTGGAGAGTTTGTTAGGTATCATTTCATTCCAGGGTAGGCATGCCTTTTTTTTTTTTTTTTTTTTTTTTAGCTGGAGACTCACTCTGTTTTCTGGGCGGAGTGCAGTGGCACGCTCACAACCACCGCAGCCTCAACCTGCTGGGCTCAGGCAACTTCTGCCTCAGCCTTCCAAGTAGCTGGAACTATAGGCACATGCCACCACGCCTGACTAATTTTTTGATTTATTGTAGAGATGAGGTCTTGCCATGTTATCCAGGGTGGTCTCAAACCCTGCAGGCAATCCTCTCACCTCCTCCTCCCAAAGTGCAGGGATTACAGGTATGAGCCACCATGCCCGGCAGACATAACTTTCTAAACTCCAGATCTTCAAGACTGAAAATGTTATTTCTAGCAGGACTTTTGACATAATAAATCTGCCACTACAATATAGATATGCAGTGAAATTTCTGATACTGAAATTCTGAATGTACATAGAATAGTCAACTCTCCATAACCTGGTTAGCTAAACAGATGCTTTAGTTAACCAAATTCATCTGTTTAACAGATTCCATGGATTAACCATTTAAAAAAGAATTTGGATATGATATAATATACTTAATTATAGTAAAACCAAACCAAATACAATATATTCTCCTTTTGATCAGTCAGAAGTTATCAGGGATCTTGCCCTGCCTCTTAAATTTCTTTATGTATGTGAGTAATCACTATGCTGGTCAAGCACAGGAGACCAATTACAGAAAACCAGTATAGTAAATGTTGGCAACAGAAATGTACAGTTTTTTCAACAAGTACATTTAATGACTAAGAAATCAAATATATATGATAGAACAGCAATGCCTCTCATTTTGGATCAAAATTGTGCAGTAACCAGACACAGGCTTTTTATTTAAAGAATGTTTTTGAAACTGAGAATAGTATTTATTATTATTATTATTTATTTTTTTGAGTTGGGATCTCACTCTGTCACCCAGGCTGGAAAGAAGTCGCACGACCATGGCTCAATGCAGCCTCAACCTCCAGGGCTGAAGGGATCTACTTTCCTTAGCCTTCTGAGTAGCTGGGACTACAGGTGTGCGCCACCATATTGGGCTAATTTTTTTATTTTTTGTAGAGACAAGGTCTATGTTGCCTAGGCTGGGCTCAAACTCCTGGGCTCAGACAATCCTCCTGCCTTGGCTTCCCAAAATGCTGGGATTACAGGTATGAGCTCCATACCCAACCTAGAGGCTGAGAATAATATAAAATGTAATAATTATAGTATTATTTAAGATATGTCTAGAAGCTGTGGGCTCTAAGAGAAGCTTTCAAAAATAAATGGAAAAAAGCCTCCACTCAATTATGTACTTCAAATGGGTGAATTGTAGGGCATATTAATTATATTTCACCAACTAAGACTTAAGGGACAGTACTACATGGTGTCAAAGATAAGGCTAACATCTTAGCCTCCCTTCCCACCCATTTCGTAGGTATTAATTATTACTACAACTTTTTTATGTTTAGCCTGTAATGCCTCCTGGTAATAAAGAGCTTTATAATGTATCAAAATAGCAGCACTATACTTTATTTTATTTGACCTAAATACATTGCAAACTCTAGGCAATACCAACTAGTTCTAATATTCCAGCACCAGGTGAAGGAGTTCATGTTCACCTTTTTTTTTGTTTTATAGCTAATCTTTATCCAGACATTTTATTAGTCAGTGCTCCTACAAGAGCTCTCAGATCTATTAATCATAATTTTAACATACCAAAACTTTCTGTCCTATACCACATCCCCCCAGTATAATGGTTTGTGTGTTTCCCAAAGTAAACATTAGTTTGTCTGCATAGTCAACTTACTGTTGTTGGGAAGTGCTATGATTTGAATGTGTCTCCCCAAAGTTCATGTGCGGGAAACTTAATCCTCAGTGCAACCATGTGGGGAGGTGGGGCCCAATAAGAGGCTACTAGATGATGACAGTGACGCCCTTGTGGATGGATTAATACTGTTATCTTGGGAGCGGGTTAGTTACCTCAAGAGTAGGTTGCTATACAGTTAGTTTAGCCCCTGGTGTCTCTCTCTTTTACTCATACTGGCTTACCCTTCCACCCTTCTGCCATGAGATACTGAGCAAGAAGGCCTTCATTGGATGTGGCTGCCCAAACTTAGATTTCCCAGTCTCCAGAACTTTAAACTAAATAAACTTCTGTTCTTTATTTAAAAAAATTATATTTCAATAGAGCTGTTAAAAATAATTAAACAGGGCAACCCCCTTGGGTCCCCTCCCACTCTGGGAGCTTTTCTAGCCTCTCAATAAATCCTGCTTTCTAAAAAAATTAATTAAATAAATAAACAGAACACATGAAATATGGAGATTTGTTAAAATTCTAAAGTAGGTGTGAAATGTTAAACAAATGGTAGGGTTTTGTGACAGAACTTTTGGCTAGGTATGCCATCCCCTTTACAATGACCCTCAATTTCTTAGCCAATCTTGCTAGGGCTGACTGGATGACACAGTTCCATCTAATAATTGTAAAGTGGAAGTTACAACTGAAGTGGGTAGGGCTTCAAATAAAGTTCTGGTTTTTCCTAATAAAAAAGGACAGATGAGCCGGGCTCAGTGGCTCAGCCTGCAATCCTGCGCCTTGGGAGGCTGAAGTGAGTGGATTGCCTGAACCCGCGGGTTCGAGACCTGCCTGGGCAACTTGGTGAGACCTCGTCTCTTTAAAAAAAAAACAAAACAGGTTCAGACTTGGCTGGTAGGGCCTTTGTCCTTTTCCTTCTTCCTGCCTAAACACAGTGGTAGTTAAAGCTATCTTGTTTCTCTGGGGCAAAAATACACGTGGAAAAGACCCAAGAAAATTGCAGCGCTCACTGACTTACAGAACCAATACTTGCAGCCACCGCCCAGTGCACTTTTTGATATATGAGATTAAAACAAATAAAAGCAAGCCAAAACAAAAATAAAACTTAAAGAAAATGTTTAAGTCTTTCTCAGTAAGATTATGTTATTTGCAGTCAAATACAAGCTCCTTTGGAGCAAATGAGCACTAGTAATAATATACATTGTCAAGTCTTAGTTGCAAAGTTTAATGGAAGTTTCTATAATTTATGGCCTTAGGAAACAAGGGTAGGTTGAACCAATGTGATGCTCTCTGTAATTTTCTTTTTGAAGCTACAGGAGGCTCTGTAGGATCCTGCATCAAATTAAAATCTTCGGAGCAGGAGTGTTAGCACCAGGTGTGTCGTCATGCCCATGCTGGAGAGAAAGAGAAGAAACTAAAATTCTACTTTGGTTTCTTTATCTTGTAAAGGAAGACGATATAAGCAGCTAACATTCCAGAACTACTGTAAGACAGGGCAGCTAAAAGAACCATCAGCCATTTCTAAATATTAAACTATAGAGAAAGTCTAAACAGTATTGGCTGGTGTTCAGTTACAGAAAAAGCATAATGTGGCAAGGCAGGTAATGCCATAATTATTGAGGGACATGGTTTCAGGCACAATAAAGTAAAAGGAAGAAAGAGGATGCTTACCATAAGGTCTTAAGGACAGCAAGGAAAGAAAATCCAGGGAGAAGTAAAAGCATGCTCTGCATTTATGTACGTAACTAACACCCCTTATATTGAATTTGATATATCGTTGAAAAAGGCAACACAGCAGAAAAAAAATGATTCCTCAGCTAGAGTTAAGCCCCTGAGTGACCAGGAAAGTTGCTGAAAGGAGTCCTTTGAGGGGCACCAACCAGTATGTCATCATAATCATTCTTCCCAAAATGATGCAGAAATGGAGGTAGACAGAGGGGAAAGGCAAGAAGAGGTGGAAGAGTTTTTCTTTATCTCAGTGCTTCTGCTTGGTCTTAACTAGATCTGCAAGAATGTTTTGGTCAAGAGCCTCTGCGGTTTCCAGGTTACAAGGGGCTAAGCTTAAAAGAGAGAGAGGGATACACTGATATCAGGTGCTACCAAGCAGTGTTGTTAAGACACACCAAAGCATCTTAACATGGAGATAAAACTGGGCTGCTTGGAAAACAGTCTCTGATTTAAGGGTACCTGGGAATAGGAAGATTTTCAAAAGTAGATTACTGTTTTGGATGAATTCAGGGAGTAACCTTAAATTACTTTGGCCCCTTCATCAGTTTTCAGAATAGCTTTATTCACTTAATACTCAAAAGATATATTAAAGCAAATTGATATATTTGTAGAAATTTTAGTCAATTTGCTGATAGCCCTATGCTTCTGTTAGCCCACATGAGAGCAGTCACATATGTGTGACCATGTATGGCCTATCCTGGGACAGCAGTGTGTAAAACACCTGCCAGAGATAAAACCACAGAAGGAGGAGGTTGATGTTTTCTACTCATTCGATCTTCCAAGGTAAATGATTCTGGTTTCTAAAATGATTGCTTAAATCACTAGTGTATTTGTTTTAGAGAGATCTTAAACAACAATTCTGGATAATTATTAAACATACATTTGTCCATGAACTACTAGATCAATAGGGCTAAGAGCTTCTGTAAAGATGTCTTTTTGATGGGTTAATCTTTGAAAGGATTCTTCTTTTCATGTATCTAGCTATATTTTATGATGACTAGTTGTCAAGTTCTCCAATCACTCAGGAGAGATGAATGGTTGACATGTAAGGTAAATCATAGACACATACTCACAAACACATTTTTTTTTTTTTTTGCATTTAACCTTTCCTGCTTTTCCAAAGAACATCTGAATTCTAGCGCCCCTCCCGTATTTTTAACATACAAGTTAGTTGCCATGGCAATACTTTCTGGTCTTGAAATGCCTCTAGGATGAAACCGGCTGAGGCATATTTACCATGTCCTCGAACTCTGCTATCTGTTTTCAGGCTCCAGGACTCCCGGCCTGCTAAGCATTCGCACAGTTCAGACGCCAGCATCCACTGGGAACCACAGACTAATTCTTTATTCTATGATTTTTCTGGGAAGCAGAGCTCTGAGGTCTGAGGTGATAAGCGAAGACTTTAGTATGATGCAGATAGGCTCAGAGAGAAACAACACTTAGTAATAAATCATGTATCAGCGAGACAAAGAATTCCTCGGTTCAGGGCTATGACAGATGACACTCAGCATGACTGAGATAAAGCAAATTTTGCAAAATATCTTTCCAATTTCAACTAGAATTATAGGCAATCTTAATCCAAGCTGCAAGAGCCATATATTTGGATGTTTGTTGTATTCTTCAGACTATAAAAAGGAAATTTCTAGCTCTCTAGGTTGCAAAGAAGGGTGTCTTAATGTAAATAAATGTACTGCTTGCCTGTGCAGCACTCAGACAGAATGAAAGGAAGCAGTATGGAACAAGTGAGGCAAACATTCTTACCTGTGTTAATGTTAGTGCCTAACACTAGAGCTTAATCTCAGTCATTTACTAGAGATGCCAGATCTTTAGCAGTTTCCTCACATACACTTAAATCAGACACACTGAGCAAATATGATATCCAATTTAGTTGATAGATAGAACTCCCTTTAGTTGCACTAACATACTATGTTGTCAGTTTAGTCAATGAGCATTTATTGAGTACTCACAGCACAGAGAACCATACTAACCACTTGGAAACTGCTGCAAAGACTCAGGTTCATCGCAACATTAAAAAATCACTGTCTTCAATTTGAGATTATCTGTGGTCCTACTAGATATTGAGGGCAGCACAGATGTAGAACACACTCAAATAATTACAAAACATTATTTGAGTCATTACCTCCAATTTCTCTCCCTACCTTTTTCAACTAAGCTTTCATTTGGAGCTAGTAAGTAGGAAAAAAATGGAATGTTTTGTGATTCCTCTCCTTTTCTGTGCCTATCCTTTGGGAGGGAAGTGGATGAGTAATAGTTTGGCAGTGTGGTAAACAGTAGGAAGAAGGAAAAATAGGTCTTGGTAATTTCCAAACTGAATAGATGATCTAGAGTTGGTTGTAGCCACACAACAGTGAAAGGGCAGTTGGACCAGGCAGGGCTTGACAGTTCACAGAGAAAGAAACATATGTCAGATGAATGAGGACGACAGTGGTATATGTAATTCTTTCTTTTTTAAAGGGTCAATTTGCTATTACGTCTCTTTATCCTTGTTTAATAACTGTAAAACATATAAACTAATTTGCCTTTCAGACATTCTGAACCAGATTAACTTATAAATTGTATTATTTTTTTTCCTACTGCAAAAGAAAAAAGAGTTTCATCCCCATACACTAAAGAGATTATGAATACCCATCAAGAACATACTTTACACAACATCAATAAAGGTACCTGATTTCAAACCAGGCAAAGTGGGAACCAAAGGGAGGTCCAAACTTTACCTGTACAATGTCCACTTGTATACCTAATCCTGACTTGTACCCCACATCTTTTTTTTTTGACTTGGAATCTTACCCTGTCGCCTAGGCAGGAGTGCAGTGACACATTCACGGCCACACCAGTATCGACCTGCTGGGTACTGGCGATCCTTCTGCCTCAACTTTCCAAGTAGCCAGAACTACAGGCACACGCTACCATACCCAGCTAATTTTTTATTTATTGCTAGGTCTCACCAAGTTGCCCACACTGGTCTCGAAACCACGGGCTCAGGCACACATATTTAAAATAAAAAAGAATATACTTTGGGCTAGACCCATTTTGTCCTAACATATTGCATTTATATATTTCCCCACTGAGGAAGGCAAACAATTTTTGTGTCATTAACTCCTTAATACTCATAACACACAGAGAGACAATGGGTTTATTTAGCTGCATCTATTTATCTGCACGGTCTCATCTTTGGACAGTCTATTTCTTTACAATTAGGTTTGTTATTTAAAGCATTACAGGCATTTTAGTTACACTATTGCACATATCAATTATAAAAACCATCAGTTTCAAGCCAATGTAAAAATTCTTAATTTAAGTGACTATCTTATAATTAGAGTTTCAGCAAAGTCATTTATTAGCTGAAAAAGACTGGGTGATAGGTATACTTAAAACCCAGCATATTTGATTTCTCATACTAGCCTGAAAACACCAAAAAGGATATCATGATTAGCAAGTAGAAAGATAATGTCTTAAACTAAGGCGACAAAGGGACTATAAACTAAGACATTAGATAGATTTGGTTAGTTATTATGACTCTACTTTGGTCTTTTTATGTGGTCAGGCCTCTGAAGATTTCCTGTTATTTAAATTTTTATGTTTTTAAGATGGCATGAAAATGATTTAATTGCTACTCAATTATCCACTTTTAAGGCACATTCCAGGTAATTTTTCTTTTTCTTTAAAATAAAATGAGTAACTTTTGTTGTTCTTGTAAACCTGGCAACAACAAGGACAAACTCTTTTATTTCCCAGTTATGCTGCCTTGGGAAAGATAAAGAAATGCAAAGGTTGGAGAACATAGTTTCCTAGTCAATGTTAAGAACTAGGATGCCTCCTGCAATTCCTTTTCCCAGAGCTGATTGGATCAAGGCAGATCAGGAGCAGGAAAGTAGACTTCTAGAGGCAGGAGAGCCTCCCATTCCTAGCCCCTCTCTCTTCCAATGCTGCTGATAAAACACTGGAATGGCAGAGGTGGTGGTGGCTGTTGGGATAGTTCTGGGAATTGGCGTTGAGTATAGAAAAAGGAACAAAACATCTCAAGCCTGTCACTTCTCAAAGTTAACTCCCACCTCGCCTTGCTTCTTGCTCTCCCCTCCCTGCCTCTGCTCCAGGCACACTGGCCTCCTGGTTGCCCCTGCGGCCTGCCTGGCCTGCTCCCACTCCAGGGCCTTGTGCTCTCTGCCTGTGATGCTTATCCCCAGGATCCCCAGACGGCTTGCTCTTCCCATCCTTCATGCTTCTCAGGACGTCTTCCATGACCACCTAATCTGAAACTGCACTGTGTCTCCATCCCAGGTTCTCCCTTATGATTTCCCTACAGCACTTCTAAATATTTGACGTATTAAAAATAGCATCTGTTTATTGTTTAGCTCCCCCAGTCTCCACTAGAACATCAGTTCTACGAGAGCACCAATGCTTAGATTGTATATTCAATGTCATATCCCTGGTGCCTGCAACAGTACCTGGAGCACAATAAAAAAAGTTTAGAAAATTTTGTTGAACGATTGAAAGAAAATGGGGAAATAATTAGAGAGATAGTCAGAGGTCATATTTTGAGTCCACCTTCTCCAGTATACCACCAGAGGGTATTGGTACCTAAGTAGGGGGATTAGACTCCTGCTGACTATGGTTAGGCCCAAGCATTTTCTGTCCAGAAAGCTTACCTACCCAGCTACAGGGTAAACCTCAGGAAAGGAATAAGTGGTTTTGCGGATGAAAACAGTCAAACAAAAAAATCCTTATTCGCAAATAATGAACGCAGTGATCAAGATAATTCATGTTTAAAACCTTCTGCCTTTGTAGTCATCATATATAAAGAAACCTGACTGTTTAAAGCAAATATACCATGTGACTGGGCCCCACCTCAGGTAAGAGAGAGAGTTTCCAGGATTTCCAAATCTTCTTCCTCCAAGATGGGGAAAGTGTTAGTCACTCTACTCTGTAATACTCTCCCTCTAGGTGTTGATCAGAATCACTGGACTTCTTCAGATACGGTGACTAGGAAAGCAAGTCAATCATCACAAGCAATAGAAGCTGTGGTCAAATGTCACTGACTAATGAACCTGTCATTGGTCAATTACCCATCCCCATGAAGAGGTGCCACTGATCTAGTTTCCCATCAATAAATGTCTATCTGGCCACATCAGCTGTTGCTAATTGCAGCCTGCCAAGATATCCAGCACTGTCCACAGGCATCAGTGGCTAAGAAATCTCTTTTCCTTTCCTCTTAATAATGTCACAGAAGAGGCAAATGCAGTTCCTGACAACATAATGTTAGTTTCACAGAGACGTGTCTCTTTGAACACTCAGCCAGTTATACAGAGCTTCAACTGCATGGATTTTCTTACTGAAAAAACAATAGCTGAGCTTAAAGAAGTTGGAGGCTTCATACTGTGCTGAGATATACAATTCTGCCTTGGTTGTGTTCATGCTCATCATCCCCCCTTTGATTCAGGAAAGAAAAATTGTTTGGGAAACCACCTTCATTACACATTTAAAAAAACCGAAATGGGTGCTATTCTTTCTCGCCTTAAGCCTTGATGACACTCTTTTCTGGAGTCAGATTCAACATCTCCAAGTCTCTGGGCAGAGTTAGAGGCCAAGATGGCCTTGCCACATGAAGGCACTATTTGTACCTCTTTGAGTTGTCACCTTGGCAATAACCTGCTGAGGTTCCTGCTGGATCTAAAATTCTAGATTTCCCACTGTAATTTCCCCTTCTATCTTTACTATATCATCAGCACATTCAGTCTATCAGGGGAAGCTTGTTCTGAGTTGGCACAGGCTTTTACATTATCAGCTGAGGCTGGGAGGAGGCAGCAAGTAAACAATTACACTACAAATGCTCTGATGGGAATTATGTACAAAATATATGAGATCGTTGAAGAGTGATGTCTCAATAAGTCCAAGAGATGATGGATGGTTAGAGAAGCATTCCCAAAGGAGTGGAGCCTTGAAGTGGGAATAAGAAGGAGCTAGGTTAAAAAAAAGGGGGTAATTAGGAGGTTATGAGGGATGCAAGCAACGAGAAGAGTATATTCTAAGAGGTGAAGGCAGGGGGTAAGAGAGGGCAGGACTTGTGTGCAATACTCTGAATAGGTAGACAGGCAGTGACAGAACATGGAGCAGTGTAGGATTGGGTGGCCGAGAGATACAGGACACAGGTCTGCACAGACAGAGGTAAGTCAGGTTGTTCTTAAAAGCATTAGCCTGAACTTTCTCATAAGGGCAGATACTCATCATGAAACCCCTTAGGGAGAGGTGTGGCCACATCAGATTCATGGTAACAGTGTAAAGGATGGCTGTGGGCAGGGAATGGGGGGGTGTTGATGGAAGTCTAGACGACAAGTAGAGAAGTGAAAGTACTAAGATGCAACTATGGTGATGGCAGCAGAATGGAGAAGAGAAGATGTGTGAGATATTTAGCTGTACTGACAGAGCTTTACTGCTGACTAGATGAGAGGGGAAAGTGAAGGAGAAGAAGGAATTTAGATTCCCATGTTTCTTGCTCAGGCAATAGATAGTTGGGTGGCACCACTGAATGAATCAGGGAATCATGACATGAGGTGACTTGAGCAGGGAGGAGGATAAGGGAATGCCATTTTAGACATCTTGGTTTGAGATACATGTAAAACACTATTAGATGGTGGCAGTAGTGGGGAGAAAGGTGTGGGGTACCAGGAAGCGAATAGAATACAGAGAACATTAAGAGATTGGGCAGAGCTACTAAGCCACCTATTTGCTTCAATCTTTACTGGCAAGAAGACTGGTCTTCAAATTAGAAATGGCAGAACAAACATAATAAAGAGAAAACTGAAGTCCCAGATAGGTGAAGTGAAAGAGAGTATCTAGTCAATTTCAATGATTTCAAGTCTTCTGACTCAAATGAGCTACACCCCAAGCCTGCTGAGAGAAATTGCAGATGTAATCTCGGAGACACGACTGGTAATCTTCAAGAAATTGTGGAGACTATAAGAAGTGTCAGAAAACAAAAGAAGGACAACTGTTTTCCAGATACTTAAAGAGGGATAGATTCTAATAGGAAATATACTGTTAAGTTTCACATCATCTATGACAAAAATTCTAGAAGAGTTTATTAGATAGTTTATGAGTACTTTAGTTCATGCACACAGCAGAGAAGAGGGATGGTGGGATGTTGTTTGCTATTTGACGGAAGTTTATTTGTACGGCTAGCTGATGCAGCTTGTTACTTCCCCTTTCTAAGCGCACAGTGAGCTGTCTGTGCTTCTCTGTCATTTGTTGCCTATGGTATTCTGCCTGTGATGTGGTCCTTTATAAAAAGAGGTTGACATTTTAAATGAAGAAATTCACAGCTTGAATTCTCCAAGAAATTCAGCATCAACTCCTCAGGGTACCCCAGGGAACCAGCAAACAGCATCAACCTCTGTGGTTATTAGCCTAAACATCAATAAACCCTTGCTTATTAGAATCCTACTACCTTATTTTTTGTGCCATTTCTTTCTTTTTACACACTGACTTTAAAATGAGAACAGGAAACAACAAGCAAATGTAGTGGAGCATTATGGGGGGAAGACAGTCATGTCCTGCCAACACCTCTACCCCAGGCAGGCTAAGATAGAAAGATAGACATACATTACATTTTCCATTTTAACATTAGCCCTTCTGCGGCCTTCATTAAAAAAAAGAAAAGAAAAAAACAGCCTACTCAAGACCCAGGTGGCTCTCTGGAAACAACGTTTCAGTCAAGGACAGACTGTGTATATAACAATGGTCTCATAACGTATAATGGAGCTGAAAAATTCCTGTGCCTAGTGATGGGGTAATGTCATTAGCACAATTACTTTGTTTTTAAAATATATAGTGCAGCCTAAGTGTACTACAGTATTTACAAAGTCTACAGTGGTGTACAGTCATGTCCTAGGCCTTTACATACTCTTACCACTCACTCACTGAATTGCCCAGTGCAAGTTCAGTCTTCCAAGCTCCATTCATGGTAAGTGCCCTACACAGGGGTAGCACTTTATAATCTTTTACATCATATTTTTACTATACTCATTCTGTGTTTAGATATGTCTACATATACAAATATCACTGTTATAGTTGCCTGTAGTAATTGATACAGTATCATGCTGCCCAGGTTTGTAGCTGAGGAGCAATAGGCCATACCATAGCTTAGGTGTGTAGTAGGTATTTATACCATCTAAGTTTGGGTAAGTACACTCTCTGATGGTCACACAACGACAAAACTGGCTAATGACAAATTTTTATATATAAAGTATATACATAGTATCCCCATCATTAAGCCATGTGTGGACTGTATACATTCTGAGGGATGTTATTAATCTCACATTTAAAAATACCTAATTCAATCAATCAAGCAAAGTAAAAGTTCTCCTCTTAAAACAAAACAGAAACAGCAACAAAAAACCCAGATTCAAAGATCATTAAGATCTTTTAAAACCAGATCTCATATTCACATCTGTCTAGTTCATATGTAAAGTCACTTACTAAAGTTCTATATAACTCTCTTGAGGTTATTCTGTAAGTCTATAGTCAATACAAACTGAGATGTGAGAAGGAGGAAAGTCATACCCAGGGAGAGGCCTTTCATTTAGGTCCTCCATGAGTCTACTCTTGGTGCACCTCCCCATCAGAAAATCTAAATAAGCACCCTTTATCTCATTGTCATCCCCCACTTCCACTCCCCACCCTTTTCAATATTTAGAACAAAGAAGAATAGAGTTTTTTCAGTGAAGTTACTGGGACCATTTTACCAAATACAATTTGCATGTATGTCTTCTGTTTTAAAATGAATGAGTGAGAAGGAATCTTCTTACCGAATTGACCCGATCATGTATGGTTGTGCCAGTTGAACCACAATTGCACCACTTCCTAGCTGGTGACATGTGTAGCCAGAATCCCAGTCATAATTCTTAGTGTCCCCATTCAGCAAGGCATTTCGGCTCCGACTGACTCCTTCAATCACACTGGCACAATCAGCAATTGTTGCAACATTCTCCATGGGAACTGTGAATCCAAGCACAAGATTTGGCATCAGGATAAGAGAAGCCAAATACAGTTTGATGGTGTGCTCAGAACAAAATTAATTAATTGCTATCTCAAATCAACAATAAAAGAAAAATTAGAACACCTTGATTATCTTCAGATATTAATACATTTTCCATGCCAAATAGCTTGTAAAAAAAAGTTGAACCTAAGTCTGAAATAAACCAAACCACATGTAGTAATTAACCCTAAAATATTTTATTATAAAGAAACATGATAGCCCATATAGAATGGATAAATACATTGTGGAATATTACTACAATGAGAAACTATATAGCAATTGAGATGAATGAGCTATAGCTATATATAAATGGACAACTCTCAACAGCATAACATAATATTGAGTTTAAAAAATGCAAGGCACAGAAAAAGTATATGAGTTCATTTATAGAAAGTTTTTAAAAAGTCAAAACTAAAAAATACTTTGTTTAGAGTTATATACATAGCTGTAAAACTAAAAAGGAAATCCAGAGAACTTTTACACAAAATTGAGACTAGTTTGTCTGGGAAGGGGGGGATGAAATCTTGGAAGGACTCCCACCAAAAGGGTTAACGTTAATTTATTTCATTTCTAAGAGATTCTGGTCATGTTCTGTTTCTTAAGCTAGGTGATTGGTACACAGGCACTTATTAGTAGTCAGTAAGGTAAGCTGTAGATTCTTCTGAGAGTTTGTTTAAAGAAACAAGATAAATTCAGAATCTTAGAATTCATAAAACAGAAAAGTGATCCAGAACATGGTACCAAACCCTTTTCAAAATATACAGTTGCCCTCAACCATGATTCATTTCCTTTTTTATTTGTCTAGTATGCTGTGCATTGCAACACACATGCTCTTCCTTTTGTTCATAAACTGTTGTATTTTGAAAACCCACCTCTATTATGATTCTGAGTCTCTTTCTATACTTCCAGTCCACATCAATCTACTTATTTATAAAAGTCAAGTGCTTCTAAAAAATGATGGCTGTCCAATATAATGTAGATTTTTCTAAACACTGAGAAGAATGACAAAATGCAATGGCTTTTAAGTTCCCTGGGACCTTTTCTGTGCATTTAAAACCAAAATCTACAATTTTCTTCAGATATTTAAATTAGTTAACCAAAACCTACTAACCATAGCTACTTACATTCAAGATTTATAGCATGCTTTGGATAATTTAAAAGTGGATTGGAAAAGAAAAAGGTAACTCTTCATCAGATATATAAACCTGCTGTACTTTTCAGTATAGTATTATATTCTCTGAAAAGAAGGGGAGCGAGAAATACTACTGCCATACCAAAATATTTCTAACTTTATAATAATGTGGAGTAAATAATTTTACATGTATCTTCTAAGCAATTCATTTATTTTCCAAAGTTAGACATGCCTGTACTTAAGCCCTCATCTCATATGCCTTCACTAATTGCTTTGTTCTCTGTAGTTAAGGAAAGCCACCCATAGATAAGGAAGGAAGGGAAGAAAGGAGGGAGGGAGAAACGATGGATTTTCTGGTGATGAATTCCTTGATTATGAAGCTTAACTTCAAAGCAACAAGCAAAAACACTAGTGAAATTGCCTGTTAAGTACAGTTACCTGGCAGAGAAGGGTCTCAGAGAGAAGCTCTCTATGACTTTGGAAAGAAAACAGAGGTGAAGCACTATACTGAGAGAGAAATTCATGGTACCTCTATCTCATGGGAAAGGGGCAATGTTCTTTGATTTGGAAGACAGAACTTAAGGAAGCAGTACAAGATGTACAGTAAATTCAGTTTAGACATAAGATAATACTGTAAGTAGGTTATACTACAGTGACAGCCCCTATTCTCTCAGTGGCTTAACATAGCACACATTTATTTTTTACTTACTCTGTGTCTTCAGTTGACAATCAGCCAGGTAGGCTTGGCTTATTGTATCTCTCAGGGATCTCAGTGACAGAGGCTTCATACTGACATGTGCTTTCTCTATCACAACAGCAGTGGAAAGAGAGTAAGCAAGGCAATGGCTCTTAAAACTCTTCTCCCAAAGCAACACGTCACTTTACTCACATTTCATTGACCAAGATAAGTCTTTGCCTTACCTAACTCCAAATGGGATGAGAAAGGGCCTGCTATGTGCCTAAGAGAAGTGTCCAGGAGAAGAAATGGAGTGTTTGGAGAACAACATTGACCTCTACCTAAAACATTAAACTAGGATGAAAGAACATACAATAGACAGATAAACCTGGTCATTTCTTTAAAGTGTATAAGGTATTTCAATGTATGGATATTTCAGAATTTATGTATATGTCTCTTGCTGAGAGATATTTAAATTATTACCATTATTTCCTTTACCATTACAAACAAAGATGTCTTCTTGTGTTCCTGGGTAAGAGTTTCTTAAAGGAATATATAAGATTTACATATACACGAAAGTAGAATTATAATCATGGCTACAAGTTACTTTCAACTTCCTTAGATATTGCCAAATTATTCATCAAAGTGGTTATAAAACTTTACACTCTCAACTCATTGCTCTACATCCTCACCAACTCTTGGTAATGTCAGACAGCTGAGTGTGAAATGAGATTTCAACGTGCTTTTAGTTTTCCACTTTTTTGTTAAATAAAGTTGAACAATTTTTTCTCCTCTAAAATCATTCTCTATTTCTCTTCTGTAAACTGCCTATTTTTATATTTTGTCTATTTTTCTATTCTCTCTCTAATTGATTTACAGAATGCTAATTCTTTTTAGGTCAATGTCGAACTAGTTAATCTTCAAGTTGAAATATTTAATCTTTTACTTATGATTTGTGTTTTTCTTTCTCATTTACAACTCTTTTCTACACCAAATCCATAAAGATAGTTTCCTATATTTTCTCTTAAAGTTCTCAAATCTTTCTTTTCATGTTGGTTCTTTAATCTATTCAGAATTTATTTTTGGTATGCTGTGAGATAGGGATTATTTTTATCTTTTATTTATAAGGATGACCAATTTTCCCAGTACCATTTAATGAACAGTTCATCCTTATTCCTACTCATTTATGTTAGTTTAGTCACATATAAAGTTGTACATAAATTTGCATCTCTATTCTGTTTCACTGATGGACTTGCCTAGCCTGTGCCTTTAGCATGCTATCTCAATCACCATAATTTTACAGTCATCTTAAATCTCAAGGCCTCCACTCCTTCTCCTTTCACATCTTCAAAATTGTCTTACATGTCTTTGGTCCTTTCAGGAAAATTTTTCACTTTGTTTTTTTCAAATATAATGCCATGAAATTTTACAAAATCCTCTTTTTCATTCAAAATATTGTTTAGTTGCATTTGTTTCTTTTTTGATTAGTTCTATAAAAGTTTATTTTTATTCATGTTTTCAAAGAACAAATGCTTCATTTTGTTGAGTCTTTTCTTTATTCCATATTTAACCAAATTCCTCTCTTTTAAATATTTTCTCCCTCCTTCGCCTTTGGATCTACTCTATTTTTTCCCTAACAACTTGAAGATAATGCTTGACTCATTAATCATTTTATTTTATGTATTTAAAGCTAATATAGTATTTTGCTTCTAACCCATATTTTATCTTTACAATCAAGTTCTGATATTTAGTGTTTTGAAGAGTACTGGCCAGGTATTGTTTAGAATGCCCTTCAACTTGGGTTTGTCTGATACACAGTATTTTAAAAGTTGAACATTTCTAAATATTTTCTAACTTCCATTATGATTTTTTTCTCTTTGGCCCATAAATTATTCAGAAGTATGTTCTCAATTTTCTAAATATAAATTTCCACACAATCTTTCTTTTACTGATATTTAATTATACCGCAATGTGGACAAAATAGTGTGGCATGTCTGATATGACTTTGTAGAATTTGAGATTTGCTTTGTGGTCAATTACATGGTTAATTCCTATTAATATTTTATGTGTGCATAAAAAGAATGCATATTCTCTTATTTGGGAAATGTATGGTTCTATATCCGTTTATTATATCAAGCTTGTTAACTGTGTTATTCAAATCACCTATATGCTAATTACTCTAATTACTGAAAGATGTTTGCTAAAATCTACTGTGATTATAGATTTGTCCATTTCTCCTTATAATTCTATCAATTTTTGCTTCATATATTTTGAGATCATATCATTTCATCCATATCATTTTAGAAATTGTATCTCCCTGGTGTACTAAACTTCTCATCATTATGTACTGTTATTCTTTATTCCTTTTTATTTTTTATTTTTGGAGTAGGAGTCTCACTCTGTCACCCAGGCTGGAGTGCAGCAGCATGCTGATGGACACCAAAGCCTTGACCTGCTCAGCTCAGGTGATCCTTCCACCTTAGCCTTCCATGTAGCTGGAACTACAGGCGTGCACCACCACGCCTAGCTAGTTTTTCTTGATTTATTGAAAGATGTGGTCTCTCAAATTGCCCAGGTTGGTCTTGAACCCCTGCCTCAGGCAATCCTCTGGCCTCCACCTCCCAAAATGCTGGGATTACAGGCACGAGCCACCACACCTGGCTATGCTTTATTCTTTTTTGTTTGTTTGTTTTTGTTTTTTTTTTGAGTTGGGAATCTCACTCTGTCGCCCAGACTGCAGTGCAGTGGCCGCTGCCAGCCACCGCAGCCTCGACCTGCTGCGCTCCAGCGATCCTTCTGCCTCAGCCTTCCAAGTAGCTGGAATTACAGGCATGCGCTACCACGCCCGGCTGATTTTTAAAAAAATTTATTGTAGAGATGAGGTCTCGCTGCCCAGGCGGGTCTCGAACCCGCGGGCTCAGGCAATACACTCACCTCAGCCTCCCAAAGGCACGGGATTATAGGTTGAGCCACTGAGCCCGCCTTCCTTTATTCTTAATAATGCTTTTGCCCTAAAGTCTATGTTGCCTCATGTCAAGTAAATGAAACACCTTTACTTCAGCTACTACTTCCTTAGTATCACTTGACTTTCTATTTTTCTGGTCTCTTTTAAATAACATATAATTGATCTTTCAAAAATTCAGTATCCTTAACTGGTAGTGTTTTTTTAACTGGCAGATTTACATGACTTACATTAATTGTTATTACTGATATATTTGGATTCATTTTGGTTTCTATTTTCACACTTTTTCTGTGCTGCTTCCCTTTCCTTTCTGTCTACTATACTCCAGTTTTCTAATGAATGGATAGTTTTTTTTATTTCTCCCACCTACTAGCCCTACTGATTTGGTTTGGGACTTACATGTTACATTTCTATTATTTTACTACTCTTAAATTTTAGACAAGCATACTAGATTCAATAATGCCTAAAATAAAATTTTAAAAAATCATATTCCTTCTCCTAAAAAAACTTAACACTTTTTTTGTGATTAAAAATTATTTCTGGGTGCAATAGCTCAAGCCTGTAATCCCAGCACTTTGGGAGGCCAAGGCAAGAGGATTGCCTTGAGCTCAGGATTCAAGACCAGCCTGGGCAACATGGTGAGACCTTGGCTCTACAATAAATCAAAAAAATTAGCTGGGTATGGTAGTGTGTGTCTGTAGTTCCAGTTACTTAAAAGGCTGAGGCGGAAGGATCGCCAGAGCCCAGCAAGTTGATGTTGCAGTGGCCGTGAGCATGCCACTGCACCCCAGCCTGGGCAAAGGAGTGAGACTCCAACTCACAAACAAACAAACTATATATATATTTCTATTGACACATATGTGTACATATTTGTGAGGTATATGTGATATTTTTGTTACATGCAAAGAATGCACAATGATCAAGTCAGGGTACTTAGGGTATCCATCACCTTGAGTATTTATAATTTCTATTTGTTGGAAACAATTCAAGTCCTTTCTTTTAGCTATTCTGAAATATATAATACATTGTTATTAACTATAGTCACCCTACTCTGTTATCGAATATAAGAACTTACTCCTAAGTGTATGCTTGTATTCATTAACCAATCTCTCTTTATCACTGCCCCCCCCACCCAACACTCCCTTGCCACACACACCCTTCCCAGTCTCTGGCAACTATTATTTTACTCTCTACCTTCATGAGATTAACTTTTCAAGCTCCCACTTATGAGTGAGAACACATAATATTTGTCTTTCTATGATTTACTTATTTTACTTAACATAGTGACCTCCAGTTCCATCATATTGCTGCAAATTACAGGATTTACAAAAAAAAAAATTATTTTTTTATGGCCAAATAGTATCACATTGCATATATTTAGCACATTTTCTGTATCCATTTATTTGTTGATGGATGCTTAGTTTGATTCCATATCTCTGCTATTGTGAATAGTGCTGCAATCAACAAGAAAGTGGAGGGCAGGTAGGTATCCCTTTGATATACTGATTTCCTTTCCTTTGGATAAATGTCCAGTAGTGTAACTGCTGGATCATATTGTAATTCTGTTTTTAGTTTTCCGGAAAATCTCCATACTGTTTTCCACAGTGGCTATACTAATTTATATTCCCACCAACAGTGTATAAGAGTTCCCTTTTCTCTACATCTTTGCCTGCATCTGTTATTTTTTTGTCTTTTTAAATTCTGACTAGAGAAAAATGATATATCATTGTGGTTTTGATTAGCATTTCTTTGATAATTAGTGATGATGAACATTTTTTCATATACTTACTGGCCATTTGTATGTCTTCTTTTGAGAAATGTCTGTTTTATATCCTTTGTCCACCTTTAAATGAGATGATTTGTTTTTGTTTTTATTTTTTCACTGTTGAGTTGTTTGAGTTCCTTGTATATTCTGGATCTTAGTCTCCCATCAGATAATAGTTTGCAAATATCTTCTCCAACTGAACAAGTTGTCTGTTTACTCTGCTCATTGTTTCCTTTGTTGTGCATAAGCTTACTAGTTTAATATGACCTTAACACTTTTTAATATCAATCACTCACTTCCTGGCCTATTTGTCATTATTATCTAACATTTTAGTTCCACCTTGTTTGTACTCTTTAAATTAGTCATTACTGATATTATTTCATCAGTCAAGATTTATTTATCCACATTCACTGATTTGTTTGTTCACCGTTACTCCTCTCTCTCTCTCTCTCTCTCTCTCTCTCTCTCTCTCTTTTTAACCACTACTTTTTAAAATCCTCCCTTTTTTGGCTCATCTTCCTTCTTTTTTTTTTTTTTTGAGTTGCGGTCTTACTCCGTCGCCCAGGCTGGAGTGCAGTGGCATGCTCAAAGTCACCCTAGTGTGGAGCTGCTGGGCTCAGGTGATTCTTCCGCCCCAGCCTTCCAAGTAGCCCGAACTACAGGCATGCGCTACCACATCCCACTAATTTTTTGATTTATTGTAGAGATGAGGTCTCACTAAGTTGCCTGGGCTGTTCTCAAACCTGTAGACTCAGGCAATTCCCTCCCCTTGGCCTCCCAAAGTGCTGGGATTACAGGTTTGAGACACCGTGCCTGGCCCACCTTCCTTCTGTTGGTATTCAGCAAAGACTTTGTCTAAAAATATATTTTGAAGACACTCTTGAAAAATAGTTAAATTGCATATAGAACTCTAAAGATTGTTTATCTTCAACACTTTAATGATATTATTTCATAGTCTTCTGGCCCCTACTGTTACATCTGCTAAAATCAGCTATCCTTCTAACTGTTGTGAAATTGCCTTTTTTCTCCTGTTAATTTTAAGGTTTTCTCCTTGCTCTTGATGTTTTGCAATGTTACTGATTTATAACTGTGTGTAGATGAAATCAGTCCTGCTCAAGACTGAATATGAGCATTTATGGCTATATTAGTCAAGGTTTTCCAGAGAAACAGAATCAACAGGATACATATGAAGAGACATATATGGAAAGGGATTTATTATGGGACTTGGCTCACGCTATTGGAGGCTGAAAAGTCCCACATACGTTGTCTACAAGTGGGAGGACCAGGGAAGCCAGTGGTGTAGCTCAGTCCAAGGCCTGAGAACCAGAGGAGGTGATGGTATAACTCTCAGTCTGAGGATGAAGGTCTGCAAACCAGAAGTTCTGATATCCAAGGACCAGGAGAAGACAGAGCAAACACACCTTTCCTATGCCTTTTTGTTCTATCTGGGCCCTTAGCCAACTAGATGGTGCCCACTCACACTGGATGAGAGTACGTCTTCCTCGCTCAGTCTGCTGATTCAAATGCCAAAAATTTCTAGAAACACCCTCACAAACATACTCAAAGATAATGCTTTACCAGCTATCTGGGTATCCCTTAACCCAGTCAAGTAGAAACTGAAAATTAACTATAATAGCTTTTGTCAATTCTGGAAAATGATTTCTTTGAATATTGATGCTCCCTCATTTTCTATTTTTTTTTCTCCTAGGATTCCTATTAGACCTGTGTTAGAACTTTCACTCCATTCTCCCATGTTTCTTCACCTTCCTTTCATTTTTTCCTTTATACTTCTCCTGGGAGCAATCTGGGTGATTTCTTAAAATTACCGTTCTGTTTACTACTTCTCTTTAGGTATGTCTAATCTGCTGTTTAATTTGTCCACTGTTTAACTTGTCCATATACTATACATGATCTCTGCCCAAGTTCCTGAAGCTGAGCTCCAAAAATCCTTGTAAATGAGGGTGCTAGAACAATCTTTTGTTCTAATAGTTGCTCTCTGACTCTGGTTCCTGACCCACAGCTCCTTGTCCTTGGAATTTCCTGGGTGATAAAAATGTCCTTTAATGAGGTAACTCTTGGTGAGCTCCTGACTAAGGAGCAGGTCATCAAAAAGCCAAGCAAGTCATGATTAAAGAGTCAAACTTTCATCCCTGTTTTCATCCTCTGGAAAGAGAAGAGGGGCTAAAGATTAAGTTAATAAGTGACTGTACCTATGTAATAAAAATCCTTGAACTATGGGGTTCAGAGAGCTTCTGGGTTGCTGAACACATGGAGGTACTAGGAGGGTGGTCTATGCAGAGGACTGGCTGTTCATCTGTATCCTCTTTAATACCCTTCTTAACAAATCAGAAAACATAAATGGCTCCCTGAGTTCTATGACCTGCTTTAGAAAATTATCAAATCCATGAAAGGGGTTGTGGGAACTCAAATTGTACCACGCCAGTAAGAGATTATGGATAAACTGGGAACCTAATGTTTGTGACTGGTGTCTCAAGTGGGAGGAGTCTTGAGGGACTGAGCCCTTAGCATATGGTGGGTACACTAATGTAGGTTAGTGTCAGAACTGAAATGCACTGTAGGACATCCTGCTGATGTCTGCTAGAGAACTGCTTGGTGTGTGGGGAAGTATCCCCAACACAATTTGGTGACCACAAGTATGTAGTGTTCATTGTGTAACAGAAGAAAACAGGTTCAATCCATGGTTAAGAACAAATGACAGAAAAAATACATCAAGTTTGATTCCATTTATATTGGTTAGTCATACATACATATGTAATGACATTATAAAGGAAAGCTAGTGAATAGTAGACACTAAAATTCAGATTCCTAGTTACCTCTGGGTAGGAAGATGTGACTGGGGGAGGAGCACATAAAGGGCTTCAAAGGTTTGGTAATGTTATATTTCTTTCCTTCTTTAAATGGACACATTTTTTGACATTTAAAATTATACATATTTACAGGGTACAGTGTGATATTTTGATACATATACACACTGTGTAAAATTCAAATCAGAGTTTCTGGTGTATCTATTACTTGTACATTTATCATTTCTTTGTAGTGAAAACATTCAAAATCCTCTCTTCTAGCAATTTAAAAAATATATAACACTGTTAACCACAGTCACTTTTTTTTTTTTTTGAGTTGGAGTCCCACTCTGTCATCTAGGCTGGAGTGCAGTGGCACACTCACGACCACCCCAGCATTGATCTTCTGGGCTCCAGGGATACTTCTGCCTCAGCCTTCCAAGTAGCCAGAACTACAGGTGCGCACTACCACACCCATCTAACTTTTTATTTATTGAAGAAATGAAGTCTCGCCAAGTTGCTCGGGTAGGTCTCGAACATGCGGGCTCAGGCAGTCCACTCACCACAGCCTCCCAAAATGCTGGGATTACAAGTTGAGCCACCGAGCCCGGCCAGTACTCTACTTCTGTGAGAAGTACCTCTCAGTGTTGGTATTCTCTACTTATATGAGAACAACTTCTTTAGATTCCACATATGAGTGAGATGGTGCAGTATTGTCTTTCTGTGCCTCGCTTATTTTTCTTTCTTTCTTTCTTTTTTAGTTTTTGGCTTACTTCACTTAACATAATGACCTCCAGACCCAACCATGCTGCTGCAAATGACAGAATTTCATTAATTTTTTATGGCTAAATAGTATTCCATGGTGTGTATGTATCATACTTTCTTTATACATTGATCCACTGATAGACACTTAGGTTGATTCTGTGTCTTGGCAACTGTGAATAGCACTGCAATAAACATGATCTCTTTGATATACTAATTTCATTTCCTTTCGATACTTACCCAGTAGTGGGATTCTAGATAATATGTTATTTTTATTTTTAGTATTTTTAGGAACCTTCATACTGTTTTCCATAACGGCCATACTAAATGTAAATTAGTTACATTCTCACCAACAGTGTATAAGAATTCCCCTTTCTCCACATTTGTGCCTGTAATTTTAATATTTTGTTTTTTTGATATCTCATTGTGATCTGCATTTCCCTGATAACTAGTGATATTGAACTTTTGTTTTTTTTTTGAGTTGGAGTCTCACTCTGTCACCCAGACTGGAGTGCAGTGGCTGCTCCTGGTCACTGCAGCCTCGACCTGCTGGGCTCTGGCGATCCTTCCGCCTCAGCCTTCCGAGTAGCTGGAACTACAGGAGCGTGCTACCATGCCCAGCTAATTTTTTGATTTATTGTAGAGATGAGGTCTCGCCAAGTTGCCCAGGAGGGTCTTGAACCCACGGACTCAGACAATCTACTCACCTCAGCCTCCCAAAGCGCGGGATTATAGGCTGAGCCACCGAGCCCGGCTTGAACATTTTTTTAATACCTATATACCTGTTGGCAATTTGTAGTATTCTTTTGAGAAATGTTTATTCAGGTCTTTTGCCCATTATAAAAGTGTATTATTTATTTTTTGTTATTGAGTTGAGTTCCTTATATATTCTGGATATTAACCCCTTATCAGATGTATAGTTTGCAAATTTTTTCTCCCATTCTGTAGACTGTCTTTTCACTCTGTCAGTTGTTTTCTTTCCCATGTAGAAACTTTTTAGGTTTACGTAATCCCATTTGTCTATATTTGCTTTTGTTGCCTTATCTAAAAAATTCTTTGACAAACCACTGTCATGAAACATTTGCCCTATGTTTTCTTCTAGAATTTTTGTTGTTTCAGGTCTTGCATTTAAGTCTTTAATCAAAGACTTAGTTGAGTTGATTTTTGTATAGGTAATTTCTATTTCTTAACCTAGGTGATGAGTATGTGAATGTTCCTGTGCTCTAAACTTTACATATATAGTATTTATGTTCTTTTACACATATAGAATATATTTTTTAAACTTCCACTCATTTTAACACTGTTTTTATGAGAGCCAAAAAGCCTCTGAAAGGATAAAAATTTTCATGATTATTTTGAATGCTATTATCTTCTGTAGGTCTCACTAATTGTCTCTGCTGACTCTCCCTCGTCAGTTTCCACCTACACTATACCTTACTGCTTCTCAACTTTATTCCTAAATAATCTGACTCTATTTGTGCATCAATAACAGAGACTATCACAAAATCATTACTGATAGGCTTTCAAGCTCTTTGGGAAAGAAGGCAAGAATCAGCACTCAGAATTCCTTTTCTATAGACACATTTATAAATTAGTTTACTAAACAGTATCATTTCAACCAGGTGTGGTACCTCAAGCCTGTTATCCCAGCACTTTGGGAGGCTGACATGAGAGGATTGCCTAAGCCCAGAGGTTCGAGCCTAGTTTGGGCAACTTGGGGAGAATTCATCTCTACAATATATCAGAAAATTAGCCAGGTGTGGTAGTGCGTGCTTGTAGTTCTAGCTACTTAGAAGGCTCAGGTGGAAGGAATGTCTGAGCCCAGCAAGTCGACATGAGCGTGGCACTGCACTCCAGCCTGGGCGACAGAGTGAGGCTCTGACTCAATAATAATAATAATAATAATAATAATAAAATATCATTTCAGTCTCTACAGTATTTCTTAAGCAAAACTGCTCTTGTAATATTACCCTCTGGAGTGTCAAAGTGGTTTAACATATATGCTACATTAAATAACTTTGGCCAGGCACAGTGGCTCACACCTGTAATCCCAGCACTATTGGAGGCCGAGGTAGGAGGATTGCTTGAGACCAGGAGTTTGAGACCAGCCTAGGCAACATAGTGAGACCATGTCTCTATAAAATAAAAAAGACAAAAATTAGCTGGTCACAGAGGTGTGTGCCTGTAGTCCCAGCTACTTGAGGACTAAGGTGGAAGGATTGCCTGAGCCCAGAAGGTCAAGGCTGAGGTAAGCTGTGGTTGTGTCACTGTACTTCAGCCTGAGTAACAGAGTGAGACCCCAACTTTAAAAAAAAAAAAGGAGATAATTTTTCCTTGTTAACAAGGATTCCTATATTTATGTGTTGGAGAACAGCACACTACTTTACTCTCAAAATTAATATTCATTAACATTTATTAGTCAAACTATGAATCTAAGGGAGCACAACACAGACACACTCTACATATATATATATACAGAGCCTACTTACATCAGTGAAATCTACCCCAGGTCCCAAATTTCCTTTTTTTTTTTTTGAGTCAAAGTCTCACTCCATCGCCCTGGCTACAGTATTGTGGCACACTCACAGGCACCCCAGCGTCGACCTGCTGGGCTCCAGTGATCCTTCCGCCTCAGCCTTCCAGTCATCAGAACTACAGCCGTGTACTACCACGTCCAGCTAATCTTTTATTTATTGTAGAGACGAGGTCTTACCAAGTTGCCTGGGCTGGTCTCGAATCTGTGGGGCCGGGCAACCCACTCGCCCTGGCCTCCCAAAGTGCTGAGATTATAGGCTGAGCCATCTAGCCCAGTCCCAAATTTCTTTTCAAGCAATAGCTTTTGCTAGAAATCTACCAACAACTTGATAACCAACTTCTCTATCTACCTTATAAGGTACAACATCAAAAGATTACCATCTTCCTTAATTCTCATTCCTACTTTTTGATAATCAGTCAAATGAATAGTACAATGACCAAACTGTGTCAATGGCAGGAAGGAAAAGGAGAGGAACCTGGGCACAAACCCAGTGGGTTTACCTTCTATAAATTACCAAGATGAGACAATCTTCTAGCACTGTTCCAATTCTTTAAAAAAAAAAAAATGGAAAGAAATAAAATGTGCTTGTTTATTGAGTCAGAGCCTCACTCTGTTGCCCAGACTGAAGGCCAGTGACAAGATCATGGCTCATCACAGCCTCAACCTTTGGGTTCAGGGAATTCTTCCACCTCTGCCTCCTGAGTAGCTAAGACTATAGGTACATGCCAACATGCCTGGCTAATATTTGTGTGTGTGTGTGTGTGTGTGTGTGTGTGTGTGTGTGTGTAGAGACAGGGTCTGGTTAGGCTGGTTGAATACTCCTGCCTTGGCCTCCCAAAGTGCTGGGATTATAGGTGTAAGCCTCTGTACCCAGCCCCATTGTCCTAATTCTTAATATCCTACTCAGTCTTTCAAATCTGATCCTGATAATCAGATTTAGAATATGTGCTTCATAAGGGCAGGAACTTTTCTTTTTTTCACCACTGTAACCCACTG
The DNA here is from genome assembly GCF_000164805.1 of Carlito syrichta. Taxonomy (NCBI): domain Eukaryota; kingdom Metazoa; phylum Chordata; class Mammalia; order Primates; family Tarsiidae; genus Carlito; species Carlito syrichta. Next base: position 1,733,483 of record NW_007252943.1, read on the forward strand.
TGAAGCAACAATGTCTCCTAGCACATGGTAGGTGCTCAATAAATAACTGCTGAGTGAATGAATCAGAGTTGGAAAATGATGCCTATGTAAGGTTGTGGCACTTCACCTTGCTTAACATAGTTCCTTACCAAAAGATAAGAAAAGCAAAAAGTTACTGAATAAAGCAGAAAAAAACTGCTTTCTTAGTGAAAGTTTTCTTAGAAAAGTAAAATATGATCAATCTCTGGGTCTTGACCTAAACATTACAAAGAGAACAAATATGCCCACAGCAGAAGAGTTGCCATATAAGCATTACACATACCCCCTGCTTTCTCAACTTTTCTCACAAAAAGTCTGTCCCACATACAGAAAGGTTGGCCACTCACAATATTTTTTGATGGAAATAAAAAAACATTTTGGGGGACAAAAGGGAGTGGAAGAATGAAGATAATAATGTGGCTTTTAAAGACTACTAAAGGTCTTTTATGCCTGAGGGGGAGAAATTTCTGCTTTAGTCACATTGTAGGAGTTCTTTTTTTTTTTTGAGTTGGAGTCTCACTCTGTCACCCAGACTGGAGTGCAGTGGCCGCTCCTGGCCACCGCAGCCTTGACCTGCTGGGCT